>NC_050573.1:213326915-213632540 GCF_011100635.1 Trichosurus vulpecula
ATAATATTACAATAAAAGCTCATTGATAGAGACTCTTAAGATTTGGAATTTATTTACCTAAGCAAATTTCAGAGATAGTTAAATTAATCAAATAAGGTCATATATTGAACTGTTGGAGCACTTTAGAAATATCCTTTAACAAATAGTTGTTATACTCGTTTGAATTCGATCAGTTCAACAAAGCATTTACTAAATGTTTTCTATGTGCAATGTACTTTATAAGGTTAGGTATACAAAGACAAAAATGATACAGGCAATAAAACATTTACCTAGCAAAAACAGTTTTATGAAAGAGTAACCCCTAACAACTAGTCAATAGAACCTACGAACATGTCATATGCATTGAGGTTTGAAGGAATTTAAGGATTCTAGGGGGTAAAATGATGAGAGATGTATTCCAAGTATTTGTAGAAAGAGTCAGGAGATGGCAATTTGTGTTTAGAGAATGCTAACTTAGCCAGTTTGGCTATGAGGTTGAATGTATGAAGGGGAAATCTTCTAAGGATAGAGAATTTCTATTGGAAATGAGCTAACAATTAGAACATTGAAGAATTTAATTTTAAAAGTTTACTATATCTTGATCAATACTCATGTGTTTTTCTTTGTCTACTTTGAGTTTCCATATATACTTGAATGTAAAATAATGCTTTTTAAAATATTCTATAATTCATAACTTTATCTATTCATATTGCTATTTTGCCTAATAAATCTAGCTAATTTATTCTGAAAGAAGCATGGCTATGACTCATAGGAATCTGTGCTCACAAAAGAATCAGAATTGCTGGTGACCAAGGGTAATAAAAATCTTCCATTATGAGTGCAAACAGTAGAATATTGCCAATGATGACTTATATTGAAGATGTGGCACAAAAAGGCATTGTCACCAGAAAAAGAGTTAGACTAGTCATGTAATAAGGGTGAGAGCTAAAACTACACTGTCTTATTATCCACAAAATCTAAAGGCACCAAATATTGAAGTGATTCACGTGATTTATGAAAAAAAGCATGATCAATAATCCCACAGCATGAGAAGTCATAGATGGGTTGTGATCTGCATGGGCAATTGATGTACTGTCTCACCCTAATTCCTTACTGAACCAGCTTTCTTTCATATAGGATAGACATTAAACTAGTTGCTGAAGGATTTTGATCACCTACCATAAAATTATAGTCATTCACATGATCTGGTAAGCACCACTGATTACATAGCCAATTTAAAAATATAAGGTTGTTTTTATTTGCTATTCACCAATCATTCTTACTTTGCAGTGTATCACTTAATGTTTGAAGTTCAAAGCATCTGAAGTATTAGAAAAAATCCAAATCCTCATCTGTATTCCCTTCTCTTCATTTTGACACTGTGGTATAAATAAATCACCATCCTGTAAATTATATTTATTTCTCTTCTAGAGCAGGAATTACTTAGGAAATGTGGCTCATTGAAACTGATTTGCAAATAATTCCTGTTCTTTCAAGTAAAATAAGGGCTGTGCATTATTTTGTTTTATTTAAAGCAAAAAGAAATACCATCATTTTCCACATACATCTATATTTATTAAACGCTTATAGAGTGATAGACCTATATGTTTAGTGTTTGGTTTTATATACTACATCACCACTACAAAGATTTGAGTTTCTGTTTACTCTGCATAGTCTGTTCTTACCCTTCATAATGTAATGTTCATGAGGAATCACCAAAGAACAGTCTTATTACAGGCCAGAAAGTATGGCATACTGAGTAGGAAGGCTGTGCTTAACAGCATTGTTGGTTACTGAGCTCTTGTACACTTGGATTCTTAAGGTCAATGTCTTTATGGTCAATAGCAGGGGTGGGGAACCTGTGGCCTCAAGGCCACTTTGGCCCCCTAGGTCCTCAAGTGCAGTCCTTTGACTGAATCCAAACTTCACGGAACAAGTCCCCTTAATATAAGGATTTGTTCTGTAAAACTTGGACTCAGTCAAAAGGCCACACCCAAGTACCTAGAAAGCCACATGTGTCCTCAAAGCCACAGGTACCATACCCTTGGTCAAGAAGACTTGGCTTTCATTTCCTCTTCAGATTTCCCAATAGTGAAAGCAATAAATAATGAAAGAAAGAATTTCTAGCACTATACTGCCAGGAAAGATCTCTGGCTTGCAAGAAGAGACTCACAGAAACACAAAGCTTCTAACAACAATAAATTTTATCTTAAGGTTATTCATATTTATTTCATTGTCACCAAGATTAATACTGTAATTATGACAAACCAAAGAGTGATCATAGACAGACTTTAGTTTTAGGTAAGAACAACAGAATTAGAAGTAAGCTAAATCAGCCTATTCTCCAGTCTTTAGAGAGGTCAATAAATAATTAGAACCAAATTAATTTGATTATTTGGGGGTGGTGGTGGTGGAGAGGGCTATTGAGAAAAGGGAATTCCATGATATTCTTTGAGAACCCTTGTCAGAGTTTAGTCATTATATACCTAAAAGCTGAATTCTGTATACATGAATTTGTTCTTTATTAATATATAAACCTATTTCTTCTTGTGCGGTCATCTGATGACACCAGAAAAAACATCCTCATCCTAAATTTCTGCATATTTAAGAGTGTTAAGTGCTTTCTTTTAAGGTTAAACTAACCTTTTTAAATATTATTTATTGAACTGCAGAGTCATAGGCTGGTGGAAGACTACAGAGCATGGTGACAGTGGTCTCTGGCATTTTTTTTTGTAAAGAAGCACATATCATAAAGGAAAAATGTCCCAGTTATCAGTGCCTTGGAAAAAGTCCTAGTTGCCCTACCCTAACTTTTGCCATACATGCTTGGTTTTTATGCCTTATTAAAACATAAATTGGGAGGCTTGGGTGGGGCTTGGTTATCAGCTACCTTCAAAGATGGCACATTTTAATTCAGTTAAAATTGAACATTTTTTTTAGCATTAAGAGCCTTTAACTATATTGCAAGCATAAGTACATTTGGGAGAAGATTAAATAACATTAGTCAATGATTCACCAGTAACCAAAATAAATTGTTCAGTCAAGTCATTTCTGGAAACTATGCTGGTATGAACTGGTAACAAAGGAAATAACATGCCTGGTGTCTGCATATGGATTTCTTTATAAGGACACTCTTATTATCATAGAAAGTGTAGTTACTCCAGCTCCAAACCATTGTGTTTACTACCAGTAACTAGAATTTCACACAGCTTGTGAAAAATATAAGCAACAAAAAATGCTCCTTATAAAGGAGGAAATGATACACACGTACAAACACATTCCAAATTCGGACGACAGGGTTCTTCTATCAACATTTAATTATTCTAATGACAATAATCTTATATTTAAGGACAGATAAGTTTCTACACTATTCTTAAAATCTCCATGCAAAGGAATTCCCCAAATCTTCTATAATTATCACACCCCCATTCCATAATTCTCTTAATTGTTTACAATGCAAATGTGTAAAATCACCAGTTCATTTCTTCTTTGCTTATTATTTTTAATGGAGATGTACTGCCCAACTGTCCAATAACAAATCCATTAAAAGTTATTATGAAGTCATTCTCAGCTTTAGGATAATAAGCACTGATTATTTAGTGTTCTTGCATGTACTGCATTTTCTAATCCATTTATTTTTGTATTTGTTTTTAATCAGAAATTATATTTATTTCAAAAATTCATAATTTCTTTAACAATTCCTCCATTAATTCACATCACAATCCATCAATAAATTAAGAAGCATTTATTTAACACCTCCAATGAGCCATATACCTTCCTTTGCCATAGTAAGTGGCTTTCATGCTTTGCTTTGGCCAACACAATCCATTATCAGCCGCTCAACCTTACTGGTAATAAGTCTCTTTGGACTTCTTAGCTAGTCCTCCCTTGAACAACCAGTCCTTTCCAAATCAGGGGACTTATCAAAGAATTTCATTCTTTTCATCATAGCCTCTGAGAACCCAAAGTTAGTCAATCAGTGAACCAACAAACATGTTTAAAATTTTTACTATGACCTAGATAAGAGGCAGTTAGATGGCACAGTGGGTATAGTACTGGGCTTGGAATCAGGAAGACTCATCTTCATGAGTTTGAATTTGGCCTCAGACAGTTATCAGTTAACCTTGTTTGTCTCAGTTTCCTCATCTATAAAATGTGCTGGAAAAGGAAACAACCAACCACTCTACCACCTTTGTGAAGGAAACCTCAAATGGAGTAAATAAGTGTCAGACACAACTGAAAAATGACTGATCCTTATGATCCAGACACTGAACATTAAATGATAAAAAAGAAGGAAAAAATATTGTCCCTGTCTTGAAGAACTTCACATTTTAATGGGTGAGACAATATGCAAATAGCCATGTGTGAAAAAAAAAATTATAAAGTGTAAATAGAAGGTAATTTCAAAGGGAAAGTAACCTCTATACCATACTAAGGCAATGTAATAAGACTTTAGTGAAGGAATATGTAATTAAAAAATGTTCAGTCATTTTTCAGTCATGTGTGACTCTTCATGTGATTTGCTATTTCCTTCTCCAGCCCTTTTTACAGATGAGGCAACTTAAGCAAACAAGGTTAAGTGGCTTGCTCAGGGTCACACAGCTAGTATGTGCCTGAGGCCAGATTTGAACTCAGGAATATGAGTCTTCCTGACTCCAGGCCTGGAACTCCATCCATTGCACCACCTAGCTGCCCTGGGATGAAATATTACTGAACTGTAATTAAACATTAAAATGTTATGTAGAAGCAAACTCACATTACCTCCTGTCCTTAAATTCTGTTATATTTATTCATATTTACAAATGGAAAATACATATTTTCACCTTTTAGAACAATGTAGATTTTAAAAAGAAATTATTTCAAATGCTCATTTTACTTAAGGCCAATGTCATCTTTGCCACCATCAGCAGTCATCAATTCAATGTTCAGTGCTCTCCCAGCATGCAAACATGTGGGAATTAAAAAAAATATGTTGCATTGCTATCAGTCATCCCTGTACACATTAGGAGCTTAATAAATATTTGTTGAGTTGTTGAGAGAAATAGAAAAACATCCCCGACATTCAGGAATAGTTTCATCTCTCACTACAGAAAGACTAGTCAGCTTGATTTCATTCAATGAGAATAAGAATGGAGTTAGGGTCGATTAAGGATAAGTTATCCAGTTACATTATAAAGTTCATCTTATGCTGTTCGATATGAGCCTGAAGTTTCAAATAATGACACTTTTATAAGGCACATGCTTAACAATAGACCTGCCATCTAAAACATCAATTGTTGGAAATTTTCACAGAACATAAAAATGTAACCTCTAACAATTTTTCATTTTTCTAACACTGAATTACACAAAATTGATTCTTTCATAAGCCAGGAGGGGTAAACTACTTTTGAACACATACTGATCACACATGAATGAATCACTCAATTCTGTTTCTACTTTCACTATTCTTGTTCTTTATTACCTCATGCTGAGACTTTGAAGTTCCCAAATAATCATTTTTCCTGCCTCTCATTTCTTATCTCTCCAACCAATCCTATACACTTTCACCACACCAAAAGAGTTTTATCTGTCACTATTTTGATCATATCACTCCTTTGTTCAAAATTTTTTCCATTGTCTACTAAATACTCAAAAGTCTTGCCCTTCACCCAAGGCCCTTTACAATTTGACTCTAATACTCGATCTCTCTCTTTTGTTGCTGAATCTTTTTTCAGTTGTGTTTGATTCTTTGTGTCCCTATTTAGGGTTTCTTGGCAAAAATACTGGAGGAGATTTCCATTTCCTTCTCCATCTCATTTTACAGATGAAGAAACTGAGGCAAATAGGGTAAAGTGACTTGGCTATGGTCACACAAATAGATCTCCCTCTACTCCTCTACATAGTTACACCACATATTCTAGTCAGAATTAGGAATCAGAGTCACTGAGGTAGGCAGTCACTCCAAGCATAACACAGAATGACTTGGGGATACATTGAAGTATACTTTATTAATGTATGTATTTTTAAGTGAAAAATTCCATTCTCTATAGCATATAACCACTTTTTAAAAAATGACAATTCTCATGCATTGCAGTGGAAGTTCAAAACTTTCATGAGAGAGTGACCCACAGGGAGTGGTGCCATTTCTGTACTTGGGGCAAAATAATACCTTTTCTTATCACTGACTCCAACCATGTTCATGCTGACCTCTTTCCCACAGCCTCTAAATTCTATCAATTTTGCTGAATTTCTTCCACTGCCCCTACTCTTGTCTTTACCTGTAGTTTCCTCTTCTACCTCTGCTTATTGAAATCCTTCCTATCTTTCAAGGCCCATATCAAATGCTACCTCAGTTAAGCCATTCATGACCTTTATGGGCAGAAACAATCTCTCCAGGCTCTGAACTCCTTTCATTGAAGAGCTAGAAAACTACTATTATACCTTAATCTACAGTATGATCAAAGTTTCATAGTCAGGGAAATGAACGGCATTGAGAGGCAATGAGTAGTATCCCAGTTTGGCTGAGGCTATGATCATAGCTGGTGTCATGGCTGGGATAAGGCATTTGTGTGCCACAGGCAAGACTAAAATGACCTCACAGAATCTTGGATTTGGAAGAGATGTCAAGACCAAGTAGACTGATGTTTATCTTCAAAGGAATATCATCAATATTTTTGGCATGTAATCATCCAGAAATAGGGACTTCACTGCACTCTGAAACAGACCATTCTACTTTCAATCAGTTTTCATTGATTGAAGTTTTTCCATACCCTGATTTGAAATTTACATCTCTGCAACTTCTATCACTTCTAATTCTGTTCTTTGAGGCCAAGTAGAAAAAAAATACAATTTTGACCTCCTCACTTTGTAGATAAAGAAACAATGACCAAGAAAGGTTAAGTGATTTGTCTCAGGTCACATAGATGCCCATTTTTTTCAACTCTTCTTTGTATGGCATGGTTTCTCGTCTGTTTGCTAAACATTCCTCTATTTGTCATTACCTTTCCTGAGATATGGCAAAAAGAACTGAAAACATCACTCCAGATGTTTTCTGATCACAGCAGAAGAATTTTGCCTTCTTATTTTGAGATCACCTCTATAAATGATGCCTTATGATCAGAGTAGCTTGTCTGACTACCAGTGTCTTTTGTCTTTACTCATCTTGATCTCACAGTTATCACTTAGACTTTACCACACTACCTTACATTTTAGTTGTTTCCTTTTTAATATGTACACATGCCTTATCTCCTCTGTTAGATTGAAAGGTTCTTGAGGTCAGGTACTTTCAGTTTTGTGTTTCCTTCAGGGCCCAGCACAATGCATCCAATATTATAGTCACTCAATAAATAATGAATGAGTACATGAATGAATAAATCCTTCCAGGGTATGGAAAATGAAAAGACCAAGCGGGTATCCTATTGCCCAGTTTTACTGCTGTCATTCTATAGAAGTGAATGTTTTAGTTTTGGAGTGGAACTTACTCATCATTCAGTAGGTTTAAGCCTTTCCCTATTTAATAACTGATTCTTTAGTCTGTCAGTTCTTTGCTGGCAACTCAAGCATTTAGAGTTTCATTCTTGGTCTATAAGGACAAATTTACAGTTGGTATTCAAAAGTACCTCATATGAAGTCCTACCATGATGTTTCAACAAGGCAAGGAAGTGACCATAGGTTTTCTGTGGCTAGTCAAAGCTATGCATGGCCATCCCAGGCTGAAAGGACTAGGAGGATGGGCCTATAAAGGCCATTCTAGCTGTATGCCAAAATGTTCATTATGAAAAGTTGGGCCATGAGAAGATCACTCTTTTATTTTTATTTTTGGCCACTTCAATTCATGAAAGTGAGGCACAGAACTATTTGGCTTTTTCAGTGGAAGGGACAGGCACTTAAATTAAAACATGCATATTTTGAAATATATGAAGATACATTCAAAAGAAAATAATTTAACCACCCCAGTATACTTTTCTATATGCTTAACAAAGACAAAGCGTTGCCCTACTTTTTTCCCACTTCATGTCATTTTCTGTCCTTATTCTGACTACAATTGGGGAAAATCATTTCAACTATTCCTTCATTACTTTGAGTCCTGGCAGCTTTCATAGTAATTCTGAAGAGGAAGTAGTGGTTTCTACATTGACAAAATTGGCACTAGTATTGCTATGATTGCTGCCAAGCAAAATTGGCCTCTTTTTCCTCCAAACCAATACTGACTTTAATGTAAAAAATCCTACTCACCCTCCTCTTAACATATACATTCACAATGGCAGAGAAAAATGGTCAAAAATTTTTGTTTCCTTTTCTAAGGTACCATTCTTTAAAGTCAGGGAGTTGGGGAAGAAGGAGTTTTCTTGAATGCTCTATTACAACTCTCAAAATTTAGGTATATTTTTCTTTTCCTCTTTATATATGTTAGTGTAAGAAATGTACTACTTTGAATTTTGACTGCCATTTGAAAAAAAAAGAGGTTTTCATGAAAAAGGCAACTTTTCTTTCCGTATCTGCAGTTCTCTTATACACTATATCTACATAAAACTTCTACATATCCAGCTTATTTACAAAATCAATATAACCTAGTTATACTTATCTTAGAAAAGTTAATTTTTCCATTTATGACTCCATAATTTGGTTTAAGGTAAATTAGACCCTTATGATTCAAGTATTCTTGTATAAAGTGCTTTTAACATAAAGATTGGGTCAAATTGTGGATATTCTGTTACTTATAAAATTATATTTACATGAATAATACAGATTAGAGGTTACAACTTCATATAATAAACTGTTTTCATTACATTTCATCCTGTCTATTCTTTTAGAAATATGATATCCCATATTATTTATTATAATGTTTCTATATTCACAAAAATATCTGATTTTTTAGAATATTTGCTTTTTATATGCTCTAAAGATTCATTTAAATAGAAACAAGTATATTTTTCTATTATAAAGGAATCCACAGATTTTGTCTATTAAATTAACATTTAATACAATATTTATAGGTTTACCTTTGAACCCTGAATAATAAATTGACTTACATTTTCTTAGCTACACTCCTGTTCCCAGTTAGTAATGCCTGCTTTTCTGAGATTACCTTCCACTGTCACCGTATGTATCTTGCAAGTACCTAATTATTATTATTTCTCCTATTAAAATGTGAATGCCTTGAAGTCAGGGACTGTTTTTTGTCTTTCTTTATGTTCCCAGATTTAGTACAATGCCTAACAAATAATAAGGCCTATTTTTTTTTTTTTTACTAATTTGAAATCAGAGATTTGAGTTCAAATTTCAGCTTCCCAATTTGCTAACCATGTAGTCATGATTAAGTCACATAATCTTCCTAAGCTTCAATACCCTCTCCTTTAAAATGGGGAGGATTGTACCTGCACTATCCATAACTCTTCAGGATGTTGTGAGGAAAGCCTTTGAAACTGTTTCTCCTCATATAACTGTGTGTCCCTGAACCTATGAACGTCTTATGACTTAGCATGCCGTGGAGATGACCTGGAGTTCTTGAAGAATAGAACACACATCCTGGAAACTCCTTCCAAGAAGGAAAGAACCTGAGTAGAGTCATATCTACTCTGTTGTCTGAGGGTCAAATTGAGAGAGGGTCATCATCAGAAGGCTGGCCAGCAAGTGATCAACATTTTTGGTCACAACAACTCATGAAGACCATATATTACTAAGAATAACTGACATTTATATACAACAGTAAGATTTGCCAAGCATTTACACAACCTGCCTTATTGGAACCTCTCAACAAAGCTGGGTATTGCTTGTGTCTCCATTTTATAGGTAAGGAAACAGAGGCTCTAAAAGATTAAGGGACTTTTCTATGGTCATATAGGATCAATGAGTATCAAAAGTAGGACCTGAACACAGATGTCCCTGAGTTTAGAGTTTCAGTACTCTATCAAACACAGTAAGGAGTTATGATCTGGATACATTGAAAGAACATGGACATCAATGAAACTAGAGGTGCTTCAACAGAATTTGGCAAACATTTATCAAATACCCAATGGGTCTAAGTTCTGGACACACATACACACATACACACACACACACACACACACAAACACTCCACTCCCTCCTTCAAAAATATCCTGGTCATTAAAGAGTTTACATTCTAGTAGGTTATTGAAATATTAAATATAGCTATTTTAATCGGTAAAAACTATAATAATCCTAGAAGCATATACTGCTGCTAAAATTTCCTTCATTTCTATTACCATGAATGAAGAGATAGGACAATTGATCTAAGAGAACAACATGAATGTAGCTTTTGCAAAATAGTCTCATCTACTATGAGGATCAAACATCAGGGCTACCATTTCCATAGGGGGAAAGATGAAATCAGTCTGGAGCACTTGCACTGAAAACTGGTGGGATGTGGCCAAGCTGGTGTTTAGTCAGGATATTTAAGCAAAGGAGGAATCTCTGCTGTTATCAATTAACCCAGAATCAAGCTTCAACCCAATTCTTTCTGGGCTTATTTGGCATCTACAGAGAGAGGATTAGACTTAAGGCATCCTCCAGGGACCTGGAAGGACATAACCATATTCTGCTGGTTTCCTGTATATTTCACTAGTGGACCACCAATCCAAATAGGGAAATAGATGAACTGTGTCTGTAGCTGTAGCTCCTGGGAATTTTTTCTACAGTAGAGGGTCAGTTCTGAGTGTTAAAAGCCCAAGAGAAAAGGTCTACCACCACGATGGAAACCCTTCTACTTTCTTTTATCATCCTGGAAAGCTTAGAATAATAGATTGTTCACATGATAAGCCACGAGTAGTGTCATATAAAATCTAGTCATTTAATTTTACAATGGCTAAGTCACTAATGCCATCAGTTTTAATTTCACAACTCCACTATTCTAAGGGCTTGTAAGAATTCCAAATACAGCAGCAAAAAAAGTGAGCAAGAGGGTCAGGTAAGACCTCATTGTGTCAAGGTGGTGAGGTTCTGGGTAATCTGGTTTTCTGAAGCTGCACACTGTGTCTAATTGCTTTCTCCATATTGTTTGTGCCCCTGGGAAAGATTGTGCCACAGGATTGTTCTATAAGCTGCTTAAAGTCTTACTTATAGAATATATCAAAAGCCTAGGTAATGATCACTCCTGGTCACAAAGTCAATTAGATCTATAATCCTTGATATTGCTGTATTTTATGAACCCTCCTCTCCTTTTTCAGGCACAACTCAACCAGAGAAAAACTAAGAACTTCTCAGTCTCTTTCACTGTTCTTCCTTTATAGATGTTATTTATAGGACAATTAAACAAACAACTTTTTTTCCTATATCCATGGCTCTAAAAATAATTTGAATCTCCCTTTACCTATCAAAAAGATGATAATCACCTGATTTTTCCCTCCCTTTTTGAGACAAGTAATAAGGAATAAAGGAGAAAGGAATGTTTCTGATGACTTTGAGTAATTGGCCAAGCCAAAATGTAAAGACATGTTTAATATTGAATAGTTTTCAGCTCTGCTTAGCAGCACAAATGGACTAGAGCCAAAATTAGCATTCAGGTACCAGGGCATCTTACCAAAAAGAGAAAATTAAGAGGTCAACCTTATGGTTGGCTGCCACCTTTATCATTCATTCATTCATTTTTGTTTCCTTGGTTTTTTTAAAGGGCATGAGAAAATCCTCTAAGAAAAAAGTATTTCTTTACCTGTCTGTCTTCAAAAGTGTTTCTAGGGATCCAGAACTGGTTTTACAGAGTGGGAGGTTTAGCAGATCATTATCATGTATACCTCTATTCTTCAGTCAGTCAAGCAGCTAATAAACTTTTAAGTGCCTACTATATATTGTGCTCAACACTGGTGATACAAAGAAAAGCAAAAGACTCTTGAAGAGAGTCATCAATACTCTCATCATATTTATAAATGTGAAATAAAATTTGATGTTCATTAAGAGCAGCCCATAAAGGGGAAAATTCTCTGTTAATAATGTAGTCTGAAAGATGTAGGTGAAAAAAACAGAGCCCTTTCTCAATACCCTCTCATTTACTTGAGGTTTAGGTAAACTGGTTGATATTATGCATGGATATGAGTTTGGATCCTTTCTTAGTACCATCTGGCTAAGCTATTTACTCTTGGCCACTCCCTGTGACTGCCTTCCTTATTTAAAAAGCTCAAATAATCACTGCAGCAGGGTAAAATCCTCCAAAATCAAGGCCCCAGGTGACTGAACCAATTTACCTGCACATAAAGAAATTCATTCCCTTGTATTAAACTTTGCTTTCTCCAGCTGCTCCTCTTTGAAAATTCTAATATTCCCTACAGAGCTAACTTTGTGCCCACTGGCTTTAGCAGATCTATTTCCTGAAGGCTGAGAACCTGGCCTCTCAATTGCATGTGGTGGGATGCAAAATATGAAGACAGAGACTGGAAAAGGGGACTAGGTGAACAAAGACCTACTAAACCATTGTGCCTAGGACCATTGGTGGCTATGAAACCTGTCAAATCCTCCTTCCATTTTCCATCTATACACTCGTATCTTTTTAGAAAATGCATCACAGCTTCCTTGAGTTAGTGACTTTCCTCCAAAAGTGGAATATAGTTAAAAAAAACCTAACCTACTCAGTTCAATATCTTGGATGCCTTGAAGCACATTACACATACTTAAAGTTCATCCTGTTTGAAAGCACAGGTGAAACAGATCCTTGTGACAGGAGAGAAAGAGAGGGAAAAAAAGATGAAAAGAAGGAGCTCGCCATTTAGTCCCTTCTACCTTCACCTAGATAACCCATAGACTATGATTAAGTTTGTTTGGTGTTCAGTATCTGTGAGTATCTTTTAATACATGTATTACTTTTAAACCTCAATCACTACACAAAATAGGCTTCCTTGAAAATATTGACCTTGCAGTAACCCTCTGAAAAAGCTTTCTGTCCTTTCCTTTTAGTTACAAATCTTCTGTAACACCAAATGCAATTTTATGTGATAGAATACTAGATAATAACAACACCTTAGCTAACAGATATGTGAGGCCATGAAAGAGCAGACCTTCACAAATTCATGTAATAAAGATTGGTAGGTTTCTGAGCTGATCAACACCCACCAACTACTCATTATCAAAAGTCATAGAATATAAAATGCATTAAGTGCCAAAAACTGGATGTGGGAGAGCATTCTCCAGGGATATCTAACAGGATTTCTAAGTGGCAAAATTATCTTGGAACAAGAAATTAAGCAAGTATCTTTCCCAGAGGAGAGGGAAAAATGTTTCCTTGCAGAAAATAAGATAGTTCACCTTTTTCCTTAATTTCCCTTTTCCTTTAAAGTATTCCTCAGTATGCAATTTGGGGTAGGTCTTTTAAAGTTTATATACATTCCATTTACAGATATGTCCCTTAAACCCTCTGAGTCTTAGATAATTCTGAAACTTAAGTATGAAGTTATAGAAGTGTTGAGATTCCTGTCTAGCACAGTGAGAAAATCAGAGATTTAAACATTTCTCTATATATGGATTGCTGTATAAATTGGCTTTGTCTTCCAGATAATTTGTTCCATAATTTGTTTGAAATTGGTTCTTTATAACAATTGTGTTTACTGAGGCTGTTTGCCATGATTATAAGCACCATGAGCAATGAACTATAACTTCTCAAGCATTATTTCCTGGAGTAGAAATACTTGGATTGTCTATTCATTGAAGGGAATGATTCCTTTTGTCTTTCAGGTGTTGATACACAGAAATCTTTTTCTTATTCTTTACCTTTGGCTTTATTGTCCATTAAAAATACACTTGGTTTGATTTCTCCTGTCTTCCTTGTGACCTATGGTCCTTAAGTATTTGGTTAACCTCTCACAGGTAATTAGTTGAATAGGGAATACAGGAGAAAATACAAATAGAGAAGAAAAGTCCACAGTTGAGAGACGGGCGATACAGAAATGACTAGGATGGTGGAGCCAAGATGGCAGCTGGAAAGCAGGGACTAGCATGAGCTCCCTGCCAAGTCCCTCCAAAAACCTATAAAAAATGGCTCTGAACCAATTCTAGAACTGCAGAACCCACAAAGTGGCAGAGGGAAGCAGGGCTATAGCCGAGGACAGCCTGGATAGTCTCTGGGTAGGATCTATCCTGTACAGAGCTGGGAGCAGAGGGGAGGAGAGGGGAGTGGAGGGGAGTGGAGCTGAGCAGAGCAGAGCCCAGCATGGACAGCATGGAATAACCAGACCAGGAGCCAGGTGGAGCATGCTCTAGTGCCCTGAATCAGTGAGCTGCAGCAGTTACCTGACTTCTCCACCCACAAACACCAAAGACAACAGAGTAGGTTAGTGGGAAAAGCTGCTTGGGACTGGGATACAGTTTGCGGTTCAGCCACCGCCCCGGGGGCAGCAGAGGTGGGGCAGCTATAGAAGAACAGCTGCAGTGGCTTTCGGCCCCAGGCCCACCTGGTGGGAGGAATTAAGTGGTGGATCAGAGCAGGAGTGAAGAGCCTGCTGAAGATCTAAGTCCAGTCCGGGTTGGGGGTTCTTGGGGAAGGAGGAGTGCTGGTGTGGCCGCGCATCTGCCCAAGTTTGGAACATAGAACTCTTTAGTCTACAAGCAGTCATACCCCGCTGAAAAACTCAAGGGTCAAGTAGGTTGGCTGGGAACATGGCCAGGCAGCGAAAATGCACCCAGATTCAGTCTCAGACTCTGGAATCCTTCTTTGGTGACAAAGAAGACCAAAACATACAGCCAGAAGAAGTCAACAAAGTCATAGAGTCTACAACAAAAACCTCCAAGAAAAACATGAACTGGTCCCAGGCCATGGAAGAGTTCAAAAAGGATTTGGAAAAGCAAGTTAGAGATGTAGAGGAAAAATTGGGAAGAGAAATGAGAAGGATGTGAGAAAACCATGAAAAACAAGTCAATGACTTACTAAAGGAGACCCAAAAAATACTGAAAAATATTCTGAAGAAAACAACACCTTAAAAAATAGACTAACTGAAATGGCAAAAAAGCTCCAAAAAGCCAATGAGGAGAAGAATGCCTTGAAAGGCAGAATTAGCCACATGGAAAAGGAGGTCCAAAAGACCACTGAAGAAAATACTACCTTAAAAATTAGATTAGAGCAAGTGGAAGCTAGTGACTTGATGAGAAATCAAGATATTATAAAGCAGAACCAAAGGAATGAAAAAATGGAAGACAGTGAAATATCTCCTTGGAAAAACCACTGACCTGGAAAATAGATCCAGGAGAGATAATTTAAAAATTATTGGACTATCTGAAAGCCATGATCAAAAAAAGAACCTAGAAATGACTAGGATTCATTTTATTTATATCATCCTTTAACTCTGAGTACTTTTCAACTTATTCCCTATGCTTTCTTTATTCCCTGGACAATGGTAATAAAGTAAAAAGAACAATGGATTTTGAACTTGATTTTAATTATAGCTCTTATATTTTCTAACTATAAGATCATGAACAAGTCACTTAACTGTTTGTTCCAAGCCTCAGCTGCCAAATCTGTAAAGAGCAAATAATAATACATGTATTGCCCCTTCACAAGTAGGGAAAGTACACTGTGTGCATTAATATGAAATTCCTTCTCCCTTATCCCCCAAAAGGAAGTTCACCTTCTTAGACAGACCTTTGGTAATAATAAAAATTAAAGTAAATGATGGTTTAATGAAATCACATGCTTAGGTATGATTTGATGATGAGAAAATAAAGGTAGAATATATCCTAATGATTTTCTGGAGATATTTACTCCTCTCAGGTTGATGGGTCCCAGTGATATCCGGCCTAGGTTTTTTTTTTTTTCTGTGAAAACCACCATAACAGGAAGCCCAACAATCCATGAGCCACAGGTTCATTACTGAAAGAATAATGGAGAGGTACAATAGTCATTTACTAAGTTAATAAGTACACCTCCAAGGTTGTTATCATGTATTGTAAAGGACTGAATATCAATCTTCTAAGATGCACCAGTCTAAAACATGTTAAAATTAAATTTAAATTAAAATCAATAAACATTTGTTAAGCACTTTCTATGTTCCAGGCACTGTGCTTAGCATTAGAGATATAAAAAGAAAAAGAAAACAAGTCCATGCCTTCAAGGAGATTACAAGCTCGTAGGGGAAAACAATATACAAAAGAGGCTGAAAAGCAAGGGGTGGTGGGAACAGGGAGCACAATGGTCCATGGAGTGGAAATCAAACAGAACCTCTGATACAAAAGAGAGTTACCTGGAAAGTTCTGAGCCCTGTATAAAGGAAAGGTTTGGGAGGATTTTTTTTGCTTTGCCTTCTAGACCTCCAATCAGAGGAAAGAAGCAATTAAAATAACTGAAATGCTGAGTATTAAAAACTGAGTCAAACTGCATTAGTGATGAAATTTTCAATGATCTGCTTAACCTGGGGAAGTATAACATTCTGAGGAGTAGAAAACAAGACACACTGATGGAAAATGAAGAATGGAAGAGCCACAAACTATTAACCACTAAAAACCAAATGAAATAATAATAAAACAAAGTCATTATTTTTGTTGTTCCTATAGCACATCTACTTTAGAGGCAGCTAGGTGGTGCAGTGAATAGAACATTGGGTCTGAAGGCAAGAAAACTTGAGCTCAAATCAGACCTCAGATACTTTGTAGTTGTGTGACCCAGGGCAAGTCAAATTCTGTCTGCCTCAGTTTCCTCAACTACAAAATGGGGACAATAACAGCACCTACTTCACAGGATTGTAAAGATTAAATGAGATACTTGTAAAGTGTTTAGCACAGTGTCTTGGCACATAGTAGCCACTTTCAATAAACATTATTAAGCACCTATTATGTGCCAAGCACTGTGCTAAATGACACAATTAATAAAAAGAAAGACAGTCCCTGCCCTCAAGGGGCTTATAGTGTAAAGGGGGTGACAACACACAAAAGGAAGCAGGAAAGAACAGGGCTAGAACAGGAGGAGAGGGAGTGGAAACTAGGCAATGTAACAGATACAAAGTAGAGTAAGGTGACGGTCCAATTTCTGCCCTCTGTAAATGAAGGAGTTTGGTATTCTACTCTCCAGCCTTCTAATCAGAGTGGAGAAGAGGCTGAAGGAGGGGATCTGTATCAAGAATTGAGTTAGCGGCATGATGGTGAGTTGAGAAGTGATGCCTTGATCCTGGGAGCGACATTTTGTTCATTGTAGTAGAAAGTAGAATAGCAGATACAAACTGGAGAATAGATACTTAATAAATCCCTCACTCCCTCTGTCCCTTCTTTTTTTTCCTTCCTTCCTGGCAATATGATCATGAATACAGTGGTTTTCTCTTTTATTCATAATTTTTTTCTGCTACATACACATTTTGAACATGAAGATTTAAAGGAACATGACAATTTGTTGTGTGGACTTATTGCAGTTAATATTACTTAACCAATACTACCCAATAGAATTACCTTTACCATTCAGCTAATCTTTCCTTGAGATGACAGCCCATTATGAATTCAAATACAAATTACTGCAGTAGCTTTTTATCTTGTCTATGAAATTACTGTTAATTTATTAGTACAATAGAGAAGGCTACATGCTAAATCATAACTGGGAATAATATATCAGCATTTCTACCTGATGGGGCTAGCATTACAGCAGTACCCTGTTAGTTCAGGTTAAAATTTGTGATGAAATAAGACACACGTAAGTCATTGAACAGTTAACAAAAGGAGATTTACTTTTCCATAATGAGGCAAGGATATTCAACAAGGATGTAATGGCATGTAGCTTCAGCTTCAGTAGATGTGGCCTCCTTTGCCTCTTTACAGAGATGTGTTTGTCCAGGCACAATATATGCTGACTCACCTGTATCCACCAAGTCCAAGAGGCCACAATTCCATGTAGGAGGAACTTTTTCTGTCACTAGGTGACTAGGAAGCTATGTTAAGGGAGACAGAGGCCAATCAGGTTCTGGGGACAGCTTTTCTGTTTTGAAGGGAAAACTAATCTCTGTTGTAGGGAAATAGGGGGAATGCTGGTTTTATCATACAACTCAAGCCTTGGCTACAAACAGAAAGAGCAGACGACTGATGACCTTTCTTGTAGTAGGGAACTGTGTAGTGAACTTGAAAGAATACACCATTTTTTCTTTCTATCACTTTCAAGTAATTCTGTGCTCAAAACTCACGGTTTTCTGCCTCTGAGAATAGAGAGGACTTGAGGAAACTATTCTCTTTGCTGGTTATCTGGAAGAAAAAAGTGGACCTTAAAAATGTAGAAGGGGATCAAAAGAAAAGTAGGGCATAACAAATCTAAAGAGACAGAAGAATATTTTGACCTATTTTAGGAGGTTAGACATGTAAGGAATGTGACACAGAAGAGGAAGATTCACAGAAGGACATCTGGACATTGGACACAAGTAACATATAGGAGGCTTTTTCTAGAGTACAGACAGGAAAAAACAAATTCACACACACACACATGCACACACACCCCCCACACAATTTATTGTCTATTCATACTAATTATTTCGTGAAAAGTAAACTCTTAGAGAATAGTGACAATGCCATTATTTAAATATTTAATTATTATAATTATTTTATATAGCACCCAGTATTATATCACTTGCAAAAAAGGCATTTCAGGAATCTGTTAGAAGTTAGCAGTTGTTCCACAATAAGAAAAGACTTACTGTGTGTTATAGGTATTTCTAGCTACAGAAGATTAATCAATGTATCTACACAATACAGCATAAGAATATTCCAAATAAAATCCTTCTATAACAGGAAACTATACTCTATTTTGGCCTGATGCTCTCCAGTTGTATTAACTCAATTAACTCAACATATATAAATTCTTTTGCTTCTTACACATTTTTCAATTTCTAACAAGAAATGACAATGATAATTAAATACTAAGTCTTTGGGTGCCCATCTTATGATCTACATACCATATTATTACAGGAAAAAGACTTGTCTTTCATAGGAAGAAAATACCATTCATATTCTTCCCACTCTTTCTTCTATTTATCTCAGCTTTCATTTTGGTATCCATATATCAAGATAATACCTCCATCTTCAGAGATATAGTTGTTTTGACCAAAATGATACATGGAAATAGAATCTGTTTTCTTTGTATTTCAAGAAAGCTAATGTATGTCCTGCAATTTTACCTTGCTTTTTGATGTCACAACAAAAAAAGGAAATTGAACATGATATAGCTATTTAAATGTTTACATAGTTGTTGAGATTTTCTTTTACAAACGTTAAGTCATTTTACTGTAAAATGAAAATAGTGAAAACTTTTTTAAGTGCCTTATTTTCACCTCTGAAATATCTTGGACACATTGGACTATATCATCAATAACACTATTATTTCTTAGAAAAGTGTATAAATCCGCTTCCAAGCAGTCAAGCTTTCAAGAACAGAAAACAAAAGCAAAAACTGAAGAATTCTTTACAAAACAGATCCTAAAAGTAAGACCAGTAATTGAGTCATTTCTATATAGAAAATGTATAAATAATAGAAAATTCATAGTAGTTAACAAGTGTCTTGAATATGGCAGATGCCAAATACATATTATTGAATGAATGCATGAATAAATCCAGAAAGTTATATATTTGCTATTGCCCTTAACAGAAAGATGAGATTAGCAAGTCACAGATTAAGGTTCTGCCACATGTTTGCAGTCTAGAATAATTCATTTGTTTTAAGTAACTTTTTAAGCAATTGCACAACTTTCAATCCATGTGCTATGTATTTTTAATGAAGAATTAAACACAAATATCCAGAGACACTTTTCTTTCTCTATGTTTATAAATCTTTGTCCATGAATTAAACATACCAATTAAAGACAAAGAAATCATTTTTAAAGAATTATATTTCCCAGAGATTATCACATGTCACAACATAGGTGTGGCATCTCAGGTTCAGATTGTTCCCTGCATCAATACTCCTTTCTGGCTCACAGCCACTTCTGATATAGTTCTCTTCACTAGCAACCATGCTGAAGTTATGATCATATTTATGGACATGACATAGGGAAACAGGATATATGGAGCCAAGATTTTTCTGTTTCTAAGGTAAATGAGGAATAATGTGGCAGAAATGATCAAGGTTCAATAAAAAGACAAGTTAAGGCCTTTCCTGGGACTAGCAGAAAGAACAGAGGTTGTTTTGCTAGGGTAATTATAGCCAGTAGCAAAAGGCAGGTCACAGGAGCATGTTAGTTTCAGTCATTAAGGAGCCATATAAAAGTCTAGGACTTTCACTGGGAAAAAGAGGAAGAAGAAAGAGAGAGAGAGAGGAGAGAGAGAGAAGAAGAAGAAAAGGAAAGGATAGAAGGAAGGAAGAGAGAAAGAAAGGAAGGAAGAAAGAAAGAAAAACTCCCAGCTTTATTGATATTTTGTTTTTACATTACAATTACAGATTATTCTCACCTTGTGGACAGTCTTGTAACAAATTAAAACAATTAAGTAAAATTAATAATGCAATGACCTCATCTGAAGGTGAATGAAACATTCCATATATATAGCACACCCCTCCCCCACCTCTCTATTTTTTTTTACCATACTTTGAAATTCTACAATGCACTTGACATACATTATATCATTTGAGTCACACAGTAACCCTGTGAAATAAATATGCTGGAAGCTATCTGTATCTTACAGATGGAAACAAACTCAGAGAAATTAAATGACCAAGACCTCAAAGTAAGTAACCTGTCACAGGTGCCAGCAATCCCTAAAACAACAACAATTTCTCCTCAAAATGCTTATGTAAGAATTGACTAGCCTCCTAGCCTGAAGAGATATATAAAAACAGTGAAATGACAAAAAGATTTGGAGAAATTAATTACTTTATGTGAAATAAAGAACATTGCATTCTTCTATAAGCAAAATGTATCACTAGACATCAACTACCAGAGTAATTTTAGCGGGATGGGCACAGAGGAAGAGCAGTTTGTTAAGAATAAAAGAACTAAGAATATTCAGTTATAAAAAGGAAGGAAAAAATCATCCAAAGTGAGTCAATCATATAAACCCCTATATTTCAGCACCAAGATTGAGAAATTTACTGTGATTGCACTAAAACACTGAGGCATTTGAACAATGCACTGCTTTATGCATAAATGGGAAGATTTTCATCTAAGATATAGCTCTCATTTTATGTCAACCCTACTGACAGAATGGAGGGAAGATAAGGGAAGCTTCAGCTCACAGGCACATTACATTTCATAACAGGCTACCATCCTTATCATTGACTTTAAAGTGTAATAAAATAAAATATCCATTTTTGGGCTGTCAGTTTTAGTTCCTTTATTTATAAAGTGGCAATCTTCTGGTGCACAACAGGTACTACTCCTATGATAAGCCATTTCCACATTTCATTATTAAGAAATTCATCAATGAAAACAACAGGAAGTAAGAAACAATCCCTTTGGGGTATTCAGATTAAAGGAAAATATAGTTCAAGGATTTGGGGCTTCTCTTTTTAAGATAAAAAACAATGATTTTCCAAGGTTTGGGGTGGAAGAGGAGGCAGCAGTAATGAAAGCAGTTCTAATTTAATATTTTGCAGTTCAGTGCAATTTCATGTTTAAACAAGGGCACAAAGTAGACCAGTCATATATTCTTTGTTCTGTGGCACTGTCCAGTCATAAATACATTTGTGACTTAGATGAATATCTTCCCAATTGTTCAAGAAGTAAGGCATATTTTGGCTTATTTGCCTTGGCGTTTTAATATGAGCACAATAAATTTCTTAATTTTGATGCTAAAAGTGTATAGATTTGTACAATAATCTTCCTCCCTAACTTTGTGGAGTGACTGTCTGGCCAATTTTTGCCATTGCTATTCAGACTGTAGCGGGGTAGACTGCGGGGGAGGAAGGAGTTGAATCCTTTGAATTTGAGTCCAAGCCACAATTTTTTTAGTAATTTGCTTTTGCTTCAGGTATCTATGCATGTCTTTATAAAAAAGAAATCTTTTTAAACATTGATAATGTATGTAAAGCAATTCAAAAACATTTTTTGGAGAAAATCAGGCAGAGTTAAATGACTAGGCCAGGGTCATACAGCTAGTGTCCTGAGGCAGGATCTGAACTCAGGTCCTCCTGACTACAGGGCTGGGCTCCTGTCTACCATGCCACCTAGCTGCCCCAGCAATTTGCAAACGTAAAGCATTATGTAGTACTCAGCAACTATTATTATTATTCATCTGCTTATATATATCTTTCAAAGGAGTTCAAATAGATGGTCTGGGAGAAGTTACTATCTTTCTATTATTCTTTTTTCCTTCAGTTTCCTGATTATTATAGTTGGATAATTTTTTTAGCCAAATAAATATATTAAAATATAAGTTCATTTTCTATAGTCTCTCTGAAAGCATCTTTAGTACAAGTGCTGTAGTAGAGAAGAATATGGTAATGAAACATCTCTTGTCCTGTTCCTATATAGTTTGGTTCCTTTGTTAGATCTTTTTTTTTAGGAAGCTTTTCTTCCCACATAAGCTTGGAGATTATTTGCTATGGTGATATATAGTTTAACAGATATTGTTAAATTTTCATGGGAATTGTAGAGGAAGAAGACAAGGCCTAGGAACTTGGGGCAGGGGTTCAGTCACAATTATTGGTCATAAATGAATGATGAATTAGCAAAGGAGTCCAAGAAGTAGTAGTGAGTGGAGGGAGGAGAGTGAGGAATGAAGAAGGGAATAAGTATTCATATAGTGCCTACTATGTGACAGGTACTATGCTAAAATCCTTATTACAAATATTATCCTTATTTGGTTGCCACAACAATTCATGCCACCCTAGAAGATGTGTTACTATTATCTCCATTTTATAGTTGAGAAAACTGAGGCAAACAGAGGTTAAGCAACTTGCCTAGGATCATATAGCTACTAAGTGTCGGAGGCTGTATTTGAACTCAGGTCTTCCTCACTCCAGGCCAAGCACTCTATTTACTATGCCACCATCTGCCTCTTTCCGGTGAGACATGGGGGAGGAAAACCAAGAGTTATGAAAACCCTAAGAGGAGAGCATATCAAGAAAAGAGGATGTTCAATAGTGTCACATGCTTCAGAGAGTTTAAGAAAGGTGAGGACTGAGCAAAAGGTATCTGACAATTCATAGATCATTGCTTATCTTGAAGAGAGTAGTTCCAGTTGAGACATGAAATCGGTAATCAGACAAAAAACAGATGAAAAAGGAGTGAGAAGAAGAAGTGGAGGCAACAAGTGTTGTTGCTTTTGAGTCGTTTCAATCATGTCCAACTCTTCATGTCCCCATTTTGGGTTTTCTTCGGAAAGATACTGGAGTGGTTTGCCATTTCCTTCTCCAGCTAATTTTATAGATGAGGAATTGTGGCAAATAGGGGTAAGTGATTTGCCCAGGGTCAAACAGCTAGTATTGGAGGCTGGATTTGAACAAGGAAGATACCTTACTGATTCCAAGTCCAGTGTTCTATCCATTGTGCCATCTATCTGTCTGTGGAGGTAACAAATGTGGACTACTATTTTTTAGGATTTTGGATGACAAAAGACAGGCAGGTATATTATGATAGATTGAGAGTAGGGCAAGGTCTATAGAGAGCTTTTTTAATGAATGGGAGAAACTTGAGTGCATTTGTAGAGAATGGAGAAGGTACTAATAAATAGATAGGGAAAGGTTGCAAACAATGGAGAGAGATTATGGCCTGATGGTAGAAGCAATTTGCCAGAGAAAGTGTAGGAAGTGTGGTGGGATAAATGGTACATGAGGAAGCTTTAGCATTGGCAAAAAGAGCCACCTCTTCAACAGATTCTGGAGTAAAAGAGGTGGGGTATGATACGTAGGTGTTACGAGATACAAGGAGAAAAGAAAAAACTCATGCAAATGAACTCAAAAAATAAGACTTGAAGTCTATAACTATGAACATGATGAAGATGGTAGGGTGGGAACATTGAGGGGAAAGATAATTTGCAGAAGAGCTACTGTGAGTAATAGGAAAGAGAAAGAATTAGGGAAGAGTAAAAGTGGGGACCAATAAGACTAAGAGCATTCATTTAAAATTAGAGAACACATCTTTGTAGGGGTCCTCATTAGCATTGTGGGTGGCTTTCTCCAGTTTTCATTCAGCATCAGATGAATAGGAACAGAGGAGTTTAATGGCAGGAGTTATCCAAGGTTGGGATTTTGCAAGATCTGAGTTGTTGTGGGAGAGTGAAGCAAAAAAGTTTTCTTATTATCAGAGGTTATCTTAGTCTAACAATGCTTCTACTTTACACATTAATATGTCACACATTCTACCAGTCAGGCACACACATTGTCATTTATGACTCATGTGAATATCTCTTGCAAAATTCTTGGGGCCAGTTTTCAACAAAATGATAGAAGCATTTCCTTTAAATCCTCTTCTCCACAAGACAAGACAAAGACACAATGACCTTGTTAATAATTACTGCTCACAAAACCCCAAAGGACCTTTGAGCTGAGAAATTCATTTGTCTTATTATCCACCATGAGTATCTATAGTTTCTGTTTCAAAGCAGTCAAGCAGCAAGCCATGACTTATAAAAGGAAGACACTTATTTTCTTCTCAGAAAAACACAAGTAGAGACAAAACAAAATAACAATGGTAACCTATTTGAATGGGCATATTTATTTTTTAAAATATAATTAAGTAGAGTTTAATTGTAATCTTTGCATGTCCCATTACTTCCTCATCATAATTCATATGTATATAGGGATTTAAGGTTTGCTAAGCACTTTTTCAGTCTCCCTCTGGTGTGGAATGAAATAAGCTTTTGAGAAACAATTATTTCTCATATTAATAGCCTATTATTAAAATTGTGGAGACCCCAGCTTTTTTTTCCCTGTCCTATTTCCTGGTCCAGTCTTTCAAGGACAGGGCTGATGGAAGATAGGATGAACATTCTCTTCATTCTGGGTATTGCTACTTTACCCAACTGGAACCAGACTTCTAAGCTAAAGTGAAATTCCCTTCTGCTCAGGCTTGGGTAGAGGATAAATTCTTTGAATAGGTTGCCCAAGGATGGGGGTAACTTAAGAAGCAAGTGATACCATCAAATTTCAGATCCATTCCCTCATTGTAATATTCATTCTCTTATTAATTGTTAACCAATCAGAACTGTGTTAGTCAATCAGAGTTGATTGCCACACTCAGGAACACCCCTCTTCCAATGTGCATATAAGCCATCAGCTCTCTTCCAGGATTCTCTTTAGTCTAAGAGAGAGATGGCTAAATGGCCATCCTTTTTTTAAAATGCTGGAATTAATAATAAAATATTTAAATTACCCAGAAATTATGTCTCTCAAACCTTTTTAAATCCCAAAGTTTCAAACTTTTATTTTGTTCTTGGATCATTCTTAATTTATCATGTTCATTCCCAGCGTCTTAGAACACAGGGACATCAACTGGCTGGATCTATGATTTCCTTGATATAGAGAACTCCCACATGGAAATTCTTCTACAATATACATTTTGGCAACTTCTCTGCAACTTCAAGTCTTAGAGAGTTACCAAGAGTACTCTGAGGTCCTGCCTTGCCCACAGTCACATAGTAAGTATGAGTTAGAGGTTGAATCTGAACCTAAACCATCCTGTCTATTTACCATGCCCACTGCCATTCATTAATCATTTGAATAAAAGTAATTACTGAAAAGTTATTTTATCAAACTTAAGGCAGGTTAACAATAATCTCTCCATAATGATATTCCACTCAATCTCCACCCCCACACACCTTTTTTTAATGGAAATAACACTCAATATTTTATTTTTTATGTAGGCTGAGTGACAGGGATGTGGTCTACTGAAATTTTATTAGACATTAGTTATTCTCTCTGCCACAGAATATGACAAGGCATTACAGTAATTCTAACATTTTACTCACGGGAAGACAGCAAGGACACAGTGGAAATGGATAGAAAAAAAGAGGAAAGGGATTGAGAAAGTAGCTCTGGGTGAATAATGGAGTCACCTTTGTTAATGAAAATTATTATACATAAAATCTATTAAGCACACCAGCATTATACCATTCAGTAACTAAAAATTAATTTGAAGCAATTTTCACATAATATGAAAGGCTAAGGGTTCGGTTTTTAGGTACTTAATCATCCTGTCAGAAGGAGGAGATGGCTTACTGGAGCTAGTTTTAAGTGATTATTTTAAATGAAAAAGAATACTTATTAATATTGTATTCACCCTTTATTGCTTTTACCAAGAAGAAAACTACTATGTGATCATCTTTCAAGGTGACTGACTGTCCTCTTTGTCCCCCAAATAAAATCAAATGAAAGAAAATGACTCCTCCTGAATCAGTTTTGGGAGAAAATACTGTATTCTTCCACAAAAATGTTCATTTCTGGAATCCTGATGCTTCCTTTAATCCCAGTTATTCAAAGGAGACTTTTAAGCTTCTATATAAACTTTAAAGCCCACAGATAGTAAGCTTAAAGCAAATAATTTATGTCAGGCAAACATAAATGACCCAACCCATTTGAAAGAGAAATATCATCTAGCTTGTAGCATTAGAACTTTTGAATGAATAATGTCTATTTGAGCCTATGTGTTAGCTTTCAGGCATGGGCAATTTTTATTTTCATTTTTTATGACATAAGGAAATGCCTTTTTTGTGTGCAGATGGCGTCCCCATGCAGAACCATAACAGCCGAATGTCACGCTGCACTGGCTTTGGAAATTGTGTAGAACTCTGCCAGCCCACTGTGAGGAAATGGTTCTCTTCTTCAAAGGGGGTGATTATGAGTTTGGGGAGATGGTGTCCCATAAATGCATCCAGAGTAATGTGTGGCAAATAGAAATGAGAGATTTTGAACATGTTTGCATTTTAAAGGGTAAAATAAGTCTATGGGAGTTACTTTAACAATGCATATGTATATAATACGGACATGAAACAATTTTTAAATTGAAATACAATGGCCTGTGGTGTGAGGTACTGAGAATTCCCACATGGGCTCACGTATAGCTGGAGTGTGCTTAGATGAAGAAATGACGTTAGACTTGGTAGATACAAAAGAATAAACATTATTATGGGAAAACAGGAAGGTACTGGTGGGGCAGTGAAAAGTTTGTAAAGTAAAGGGGAGAACAGGAGAGCAGCATGGTAGTGGACACAAGATGGTAGATATAGAATGTTAAGGTAGCGGACAGGACCTACTAAAATATCTTAAAAGAAAGCAGGGGAGACAGAGAGGATACAAGGAATTTAGGACATGTTAGGGAGATGGAAATGACCATGTTATTAATTAAAGAGAAGAGGAATAGATGTAAGATTGTATTTTCTTTGGCTAGAAACAGTCATATGATGAAAAGGACATAGCATCTGTGCAATAACAGACAGAAGGCAGATTTTTAGATCTGAATCCTAATTGGGAAAGAACTTCACTCCTCCAAACACCAGAAAATGAAATAAATAGGCTCAATCCAAGAATGAATTGAAATTAGTGAATGCAATGTGGCACTAGGGAAGGCTTGTTTGACTTTTTGTAATATGAACAATAAATAGCCTCTTCAGGGAAATCATTGAAACCATCAAACCTGAGATCAACTGACTGAACACATGAATCTATAGTGATGATATCCCTCAACAGCATAACATTGTACCCCTAAATTTCATTCCACATGCTTTACTACATTGAATTGATCTGGAGGATGTGGAAATGATGACCCAATCCATTGAAAGAGAAATATAATCTAACTTGCAGTACTTAGTTGAAGGAGCCAGTAAGAAAAGTGACAGGCCGGAACTTAGGGGACAGAATTTGATAGGAAATATCTGCCATGTTCTTTGGGTAATGTCAGTAAAGTATCATCAAGGGAACCCTAGTAGTATAGAACTCCTGTTTTATTATACACACACACACACACACACACACACACACACACACACACACACACTAACATACATACATCTCAGAAGCATAACTTTAATTCATTAATTTTACCTTATTCTCATTTACATTTCCACACCAGTGCTTGGGGCAGGGTCATGTATTATTATTTATGCCTTAAACACCAAAGTTGTATCTAATTTTTCTGTGGGCCATACTTTTTCCAATAACGCAAGGATTTGTGCCTTTGTCAGTGTTGGCACTCTCTCTACCTCCACAGATGGCTACAACTAACTACATGGTCTTTAAAAGTTACCATGACTGCACCATGAGGTGCATCATCACCCTGAGGCTAACCTGGTAATCAGCTTCTGCAGACTTACCTAGGTTGACTCAAAGCTGACAGACATGTAGTCAATCTGGACACCTACCCTGTTAGGTAGGACTTTCCATGACTTTTGCTCCACTGGTAAAACTTTCAAGGATCCAGGTTCAGATCCATTCCATGATCAGATCCACATCAGTGGAACTTGGATACCATACTGCTTTGGATATAGACTGCTTCAAAATATATCTCAAAGTATGATCTCTTTTAAAAGAAAATAAGTATTAAATATAAAAAGTGATGATGCGAAATTATTATAAAATTATTATTCACTAGAGATGTTGCTTTTTCTAAAATGAAATAATTTATGTTAATAGAACCATGGTCCTTTATTGATCATTGCAATTTATATGCATGTGCATACTCATATTATTATAATACATGTGTATAAGTGTGCATGTATTTATATATTTATTTGTAATGGTTTCTGTTGCCATGAAAGTCCCGATCAGATTAAGATTAAAAATTTGAAATAAAGAGCAATAAGATGCTAGAGAGATATACTTTGGGAAAGAAACATTTTGCCAATTCTCCTCTCTGCCTGACATACTGCTCCCCACTTCTAGACAGCAATCAAGAAACAGATGGTATTTTCCCACCATCCTCCTCTCTGCCAACCTTACTTCCAGCCCACTCCATCACCTTAACTCTGTCATCACCATCAGAGACCTGGAAGACAATTCAGTGCTAGGATAAATGTAAACTTCTCTCCTCTGCCTCTTTCCTCCCACAGTGTTACCACATTGCAGTCTCTTTCTTTTCCCCTGCCAGGTTAGGTTTGGATTAGAGACTCATTTATTAAATGCCTACTATGTGCCAGACATCATGCTAAACACTGATTATCCACATCAATGAGATCATAGATATACTAAGGAATAAGTATCAAATTTTAACGTTTTAGAGGAAATTGGATTCTATATTAGGATTAATATAGTACAAATTTATATAACATTTAATGCGTTATATGTTTCATATGTAACAGTGGCTAAATAAAGGGAAGGAGCTAACAAAAAATGATGCAGTAATGTTCACAAAACAATCTGATTTTTCAGTTTCTTAGCCAAACACAGGATGCCTTAATTTTGATCCCCTCATTTTGCATGCTTGTATTTCTAACACTGAAGTATCAATTGATGATTTTTGCCTAAAAATGCTGGCTGACCTTGGCTTCCAAGTGTGGAACTCGTGATGTGTGAAAATCACATATTCTTGCAAAAACCTCATATGATTTAATTTATTAATGATCATTCAAGCCCTGGAATCAAAGCTCCACATATTAGGTAAAAAAGAAAAAAACAAAGAACTATCTTGTCTAATTGAAGTTTTAAAAAATGGGGATTCATTAATTTGCAAAGTATTCTTTTTGTTGTAGGTGCTAGGTAGTGTACATTTTGAAAAAATATTGATGGCTTTGGTTTTGACAGCACAGCTGTTTCTCAAACATTTAGCCTTTAGGAAACAAACATACATATGTATATATGTATATCTTGTACTTGAGAAAGTACAGAATGGAGGGGAATAAGTCCTGTTTTTATATCACCATATTCACTACCCACTTGGTGAAAAGAGGTAAAGGGAGCTATTAAGTGGCTAATAGCTATGACAAAATCTATTCTTTATGGCACCAGCTGGTATGATTCTACACAATTTATATCCAAGTAGTTGGAGACTTCTAAGAATCACCACAATGTCTGCATTGAACCATATCAACCATCTTCCCTTTAAAACTGCCTCAATTGCATATTAATATTTCTATTCCCCATCATATGGCAAAATATCCATATTCCCTATCATATGCCATATGAAAAAAAGAAAGTTGTATTGCTACTAATATGCTACTAGATAGCATTCATTTGTCAAATATAGTTTGCTAAACAGATGCAAAAAACTCAGAGTTGTTGAGGATACAAAGATGTTCAAGTCATAGTCAGACCCAGCCCTTCAGAAGATATGGTTTGGCAAGTGAGATGTACTCAAATAATTACATGTAACAAAGCTGCTTAACAAAGGTGTGCTGGAGTCAGTTGGAAACTCAAGCCAACTGCCAAATATTCAATATGAACACTTACATTTTGAAAATTGGCAAACAGTACAAATCAGGGTTTTATTTATTGTTTTGTTGCCTGTCTAGATTTAAGAAAGCATTGAAAATGTAAACTAATCTTAACACTGTATTGTTCTTACTTTTTTTTTTGGACAGCCAATTGTTAAATATTTGACATCACACTCCTGAATACTGTATATAAGTGCATCTCAGTGAATGGTGGAAGATATCTGAGAATTGAGAGATCATTTCCTCCTGGGCATTGTGAAGTAGGAAGAACTTGAGATGAGTTCAGAAGGATGAGTAAAATTTCAGTGAGCAGATATGTGGAGGAGAGCACAGAAGTCAACATGAGCAAAGGTATGAGAAGACTGGAAAGAATGAGGGAGAGTCAATACAATTCAGCAAACATTTATTAAATAAAGTTCTGTATGAAGCACTGTTATATTTTTTGGAGAAATTAAACAATTGCTACCCTCAATGAGTTTATAATCTACCTGGGAAAGAGATATATACAAAACTATAATATAAATTAGAGTAAGATATTAATTGCAAGTCTCTTGGTATCAATGTGGATGAAGAAAAAACTTGCATGAGGAAATAATGGAAGATAAGGTTAGAAATGTCAATAGCTCTATAATTCCCTGTAAAATTTACCTTTTATAAGGAGAGAAAGAAAGAACAGCTCCCTGAGTTCCCCTGATGGTTCTAACATTGACTTCTTGTGCAGGATAATAAATTAGCCTTATTCTGGGAGAGTTTTACATCATGTTGTGGTAATGCTTGTACATGTAACTACATTGTAAGAAATAATGCAATAACTGATTATTTTTCTTTTCAAAATACACTGAGAGTTTCAAATGAAACTTGAGTTTGTTTAAATTTTCTCAAACTGTAGTCCAGACATGAAAATGATCACATCATAAAATAAGTGAGATCAATGTACATTTTTCTTATTTATTATAACAATGAGCGTTCTAAGGTGTCTGAATTTGACATTCAGTTGTATAGCTGAATCAACTTCATCAATATTCAATCCAATTCAGTTCAATAAGCATTCATTAAGCATCCGCAGAGTGGAAAGTTAAACAGAGATTTGTTTCAGCTATATAGTGAGAATGAGAGATAACCAATGCATATCCTGAATGCTCCCTTTTTTACTTTCATAATGTCAGGGGATCTAGGGAAAAGTTCCTAGTATATTAAAGTTACATAGTATCATAGATATAGAACTGAAAGGGGCATTAGAGGCCAGCCAGTCCAATTCCATTTTGTAAATTAGGGAACTGAGACACAGGGAGCTTAGGTGATTTGCCCAATGTCACACAGGTAGTAGCAGAGACAAGTTTTGAACCAAGTCCTGTGAGTCTGTATGCCAGCACTCTTTCTACTGTATAATGCTGAGGAAATTTTCACAGATCCATCAGAATCGATGAGAATATTGTAGATACTGTAAACACAAAGTCGAAAAACAGCACAGCCCCAGAGTTGGCAGTATTGTGAGATATATGCCACGTTCATAACAAATAAGTCTGTGTGTCAGAATGTGATAAGTATAAGGCAGGAATCCTAACAAGGTCATCCATGGAAATTTGATTCTCTTGTCTCTGGGCATTTTATGCAAATTCATTGAAAAGACAATGTCTTCCATTAGCCAGTGAGGGTCTAATATGTGTGCCCTGAGATTAAATGAAATATGTTCTGAATCTACATTAATTCTCCTTGGCCACTAATCTTTGATGATAGTAAATCATTCTCTGTTTTCATCCATTTTTAAGGAGGAAATTGGGGTTAAGTGACATGCCCAGTGTCATACAGCTAGTATCTGAGGCCAGATTTGAACTGAGGTCCTCCTGAGTCCAAGGCTAGTGCTCTATCTACTGCACTGCCTAGCTGCTCCTCATTCACCCCCCCTTTAGAAACTGAGTGACCACTATATGCAAGTTGTTGTGCTAAGCATTGTGGGGAAAAATCTAGAAGTCACTGTCCTCCAGAAGCAAGCTTATAGTCTAGTGGGGGAAACTTGGCATATGCAGATGAAGGATGAAAGATAATATATGAATATGTCTAGACAATTCAATTGTAATTAACAAGCATTATATGCAAGGCACATTGTTGTAATACTGTAATGCGATGGGTATTATATTAAATTCAGTATAAGAAGAGATGGGCTAAAATAATCATTGAAAGTTTCATGAAAAGTTGGGCATGAACTATGTGTTGAAGTCACAAACAGCACAAAGCAATGAGGGCTTTATACCAGGGAACCAATGGGATCTGGGGGAAACAGCAATGCACTTACCACTCCTTGGGTTGCCAAAATGGGGGCAGGGAGAATGCTTTCTCCCTTGAGCAGTGAAGAGCTGGGAAAATACTAAATGTGATGAGGGAAGATGCTATATGAAGAAAAGTGGGTTTCCTAGAAGTCAGACTTGTGGGGAAAATGCACCTCTGTTAACGACTTACTAGTAGCAAGTTTCCTTTTTACATTAAGCTTTTTTGCCTGGGGTCCATATTCCCTCACCACCACACTGGAAAAACTGTATGCCAAAGAAGAGGACTACTTATATGCTAACTGTTCCATGTTCCCACATCAACCAGCAAACCAATGATAAATAACAATAGATACCCAACATAGCTTTGAAATATTCCCTTCACCCTGGCTCCTTTCCTGCAACTTCATTTGCCCTACTTGTAAAAATTCCTACTTACACTGATGTTGAAGGATGAGAAGGATTTAGATAGGTAGATCCAAGCTAGGGAATAAACAACAGGTGAGGAAAAGCAGAGGCAAAGAAAATATCACCACAACAGTGAGTAGAGATTTCTAGTTGAAGTGGAAAGTTCAAATATGACAATACTTTTATAACTATAAGCTGTGAAAAGCCATCAAAGTTTCTGAACATGAGAGACATGAACATGATATTTTAAGAAGATTAATATCACGGCAGTCCTCAGAATGGATTAGGAAAGTGAATTTTGTCAGGGAGACCAGTTACAATAATTCTCCTTAAAGGCACTGGTCAGAACTTTGGCGGTAGATGTAACATTGCAATGGAAAGGACAGATTCAACATACCTCGCAAAGAAAGAAGAAGGCTTGGTCATCAATTATATATGAAAGAGGATATTTGTGAGGCACCAAAGGACAGGAAAATAAGAGGTGACTCCAAGTGATTAACTACTGTCCTAATGGTCCTAATGTCTCTAAAATGTTTCATTAGCATTTTGTTGTTTATACAACTGGTGTTTCCCAATGTCCCTCAGTCTTATGAACTTACACACACACACACACACACACACACACACCCCACACAAATATATGTGTATATAATTAAGCAAAAGGAAAAATTTAAGTGACTCCATCTGATAGCATATGCAACATTTTGCACTCACAGTTCACCTCTTTTATTCCAATAGGAGAGGACATGTCACCTTCAGTAGCCTAACATCTTGAGACACATTAGCACAACTCACAAAACTGTCTAACTTAATATTGTGGTATGTTCAGAGCAAATTCAGTTTGTTATTAATCTTTCCTCATCATTCAGAAAAGGAAACAAACTACCCCCAACGGACAATAAGTCAGAGACACCTGGGATACCAAAAAAAAATGAACAGCTGTGAAAGTGCCTTTCACATGGTTTTCAACTTTTGATCCCTCACAAGCTGCTGCTTCCATAATTTTTTTTTGGTATCTATACCAAAAGTAAAGATCACTCTCTGTGTTTACACCTGACAAGACCAGAATGATCAGACTTTGTTTTCTTTTTCTTAGAGAGAGTGAGGGCTGTAATAGGTACTTTGAAGGATGTTTTCGATGTAATAGTTTCTTTTGTGTTATAATAATGCTTACACATTGTAAGACTAGCATGTCACAATTAATTAAAATTTCCAAATACATATTGGAGGGTGATGTCAAAACCTTCACATCTGGCATGGAAATTCAACAAACAGGAATTGCAGGAATGAAAACATGAATGAGCCTTATTTTAGCTTAAGACTACTAAAGAAAATGTAGCTTTGGAGATAGAACCTGAGTACTTAATGCAACAGGAAATTTGACGGTGGTGGTGATTGTGATGGGGTGTGTGTGTGTGTGTGTGTGTGTATGTGTGTGTTTTCTCTGTAGACTTTGCTGAAAGATGGTGTCTACACTGGAATAATGATTATCTTTACCAGGCAGTGAATGCCCGGTGATACTTCAGGGAATCTATTGGACAAATGTCACTCATTTAAATTAATGCTTCCTAAGGATTCACTAGGGCAGCTAGGTGGAACAGTAGACTGCAGGGTCCAGAGTCAGGAAAACTCATCATCAAATTCAAATTCAGCCTTAGACACTTACCAGCTGTGTTACACTGAGCAAGTCACTTAACCCTGTGTGCCTAAGTTTCCTCATTTATAAAATGAGTTGGAGAAGGAAATGGCAAACCACTTCAGTATATTTGCCAGAAAAAACTCCAAATAGGGTTACAAAGAGTTGGACACAACTGAACAACAGCAAAAACTATGATGATGACAACAAGGATTCACTAACATTCACTCAATAGTTTCATTTTGAAAAGATATGAGTGTCTTAGCTCAAAGCTGTTTTCTTCCTTTTTCTGATTTTCAATGGACCTTGAAACAGTTTGAAGGTGGACTCCATATACAACTGAGAATAACCCTGAAACCTTAATTTAGAGAGCAAAAGGCAAAAGAAAGGTGTAGCTCTGCTCACTGTTATATAACAAGGCAGAAAGAACAACTATGAGTACTAGATGGTAGCAAGCCCACATGCCCAGGGGAAACAAGTTTCCACAGATGTCAGCTGTTGTCAGTTGCATTCCCATTCATTTCAGGCTATCTGTCCTGGAATTTCTTTTCTTCTCTATCTCCAAAAATTGTCTCTTGGTGATCTCAGCACTTCAACTATTATACCTGTGCAAGTGACTCCAAGATCTACAAATCTAGCCCAAAACTCTCTCCTTAGGTTGTTGATTTTAACTCAACAACATCTCTCAGACCTGTATGTTTCTTTTTACTCACTTGGCCAGTTCAAGGATCATATATGTTATTTCCATAGAAACTGATTCTCTTGCTTCAAATCTCTCCTATCTTTAATTTTTCCTTTACATAGCTGCAAAATTTATATTCTTAAAGAACCCACCTGACTATATCTCCTTCCTGCATCAGAATATCTATGGTTTCCTCTTGTTTTTAGGATAAAATAAAAACTCCTGTTTTTTTTTTTTTTGTTATTTAAAGTCCTTCACAATCTCACCCCAGCATACATTTCCAGACTGTATAAACATTCACCTTCACCCACACGATGCTGCAAGAATACTTGGCCTAATTGTTGGAGGGTAATCTCAGAGGGAAGGCACCTTGGTAAGGAGAATATGGATGAGATATGTTTCTCACAAAAGATGGGATTTGTGAGAAAAGCAACAAGGAATCCAACAGAGTCAGAATGTTAGAGGAGAATAAAGTGTAAGAAGATTGGCAAGAGAGGAAGGGCAATGATATCAAAGTTCAGAAGGACCTTGGAAATCATGAAGCCCAGTCCTATCATTTTATAAATTGAAAAACTAAGGTTTAGAAAAGTTAGGTTATTTGCTCCAGGGCCCGTACTGTTTGTAAACTCCAATAATTTGAATTAAAAAGAACTTTTTCTACTCCTTCTCCAACTCCTACTTTAATCCTTCTGTAATTCTTTCCTTTGCACATGAAAGTAAATACATTCTCAGACTGGATACTACTAACAATCTAATTGTGCAGGTAGAGGAGGTCTTACTATTTGCACTTTAGAGATGAGGAAATTGAACATCAGAAGGATAAATCTAACAGCTAAAAAGTGGTAGTGCTCTTGTCTTCTGTTGTTCAGTGATTTCAGTTACATCTGACTCTTCATGACACCATTTAGGGTTTTCTTGGCAAAGATAATAGAGTAGTTTGCAATCTTAGAGGGAAAACATTAGCACTTAGTGGGATTGGAAGATTTTTGAAGAAAGTGTGATTTTAGCTGACATGAAGCAAGCCAGGCAAGGCTGGAGGCACAGATGAGGAGCAAGAGAAGTCCGGTTATGGAGGACAGCTAGTAAAAAATCTCCAGATCTGGGAGATAGAGTGTTGTGTGTAAGGAACATCTAGGAGTTTATTGCCACTGGATCACAGTGTACATGACAAAAAGGAGTGTATAAGAAAACTGGAAAGGTATAGGTGACACTTTTGACTATGTTTTGAATGTTTTAAAAGTTTGAGCCTGGAGATAATAATGAGCTAATGGATTTTTTATAATTGTGAAGGGGGTGACATCATGAGACCTTCATTTTAGCAAGATCAATTTGACATCTGAGTGGATAAGTCTATAGTGAGAGACTTGAGGCAAGGAGACCAACAGAAGTCCATTGCCATAGCCCAGGCATGAAGTGATTATGGCTTGCAGCAGGGTTATGGCAGTGTTAAGAGGAGAAAAGGAGATTTGTATGCAAGATGTTTCAAAGGTAGAATTGAAAAAAACTTGGCAATAGACTGTGAATGAGGGTGGAGGATGACACCTTGATTGTCAACCTGGGTGACTGGGAAGATGGTTGTCATTGAAAATAATAGGGAAGTTAGGAAGAGGGGAGGTCTTGGGGGAAAAGAAAATGAGTTCAGTTTTGGATATGCTAAGTTAGAGACATCCAAATAGACATTTGGAAAAATGATCCTGGAGCTGAAGAGAGAGATTAGGGATGGAAAAATATATCTGAGAATCATATGCATAGAGATGATAATTTAAGCCATGGAAATCAATGAAAATACCAAGATATCAAAATTCCAAAAAATAATTTAGGAAGTGAAGAGGGCACAACCTGGATAAGGAGCACCAGGAGAGAACAATGTCATGAAAACTTAGAGAAAAGAGAATCAGAGAGCAATCAACATTATCAAAGGCTATAGAGCAGTCAAGAAATATGAAGATTTAGAAAATGCCATTAGATTTGGTACTATAGATGACTTCTGTCTGTTGACCTAAAAGGAACTTGGATATGTATCACTGGAATCGATTATTTAATTTGTTCTACAACACAATATATATACACATATATATGTGTGTATATATATACACACACATATATACATAGAGATATATTCACACACACATATAAATGTGTATGTATTGTGTATATATATACACACACACATATATATACATACATACACATATATAATATCCTAAAGTCAGTGGACGTTTATGCTTTAATAAGCAGATATGTATACACTTACATATATGTTTATATATAAACATATATATATATATAAAATCACAATGAATTTAATTCTAACTCTTCCAATGAAAGCATCAGTAAATATTTCATTATGTAACATCTCTCTCATTTTTAGTGAGTTATGTCATGTAACATATTTCCACTACAATGAGTTACCTAAGAACATTCTCCAGACCACTTGACATAGTACTTTACTTCTCTGCAAGACAGGAGGAATATTGAATTCAAGTCAACACTACAAGACTATAAGTTGCAGAAGAGGTGCTGATCTTTATTGGTATAGAAAGTTCTCCATGAAGTACACTCTATAACAACAAAATCACAAGCTTGGTAAATAAACAAATTAACAAATAAAAATAAAATGAGATAAAACAACTAAATAAAGGAAATTATTTACAGTCTCAGAATAGGAAAGAAGTTAAATCCCTTTTCACCTGTGTTTGACTCTCCATGACCCCATTTAGGGTTTTCTTTGCAGAAATACTGGAGTGGTTTGCCATTTCTTTCTCCAGCTCATTGTATAGATGAGGAACTGAAGCAAACAGGTTAAATGACTTTCCCAGAGCAACAAAGGTACTAAGTGTATGAGGTCAGACTTGAATTCAGTAAGATGAGTCTTCCTGACTCCAGGCCTAGAGCTCTATTACAGCACCTAGTTGTACCACGCTTCTCAGAATAGGCAGTTACAAAACAATAATATTGGGATGAAACTCATAATTACTCCCTTAAAAATAAATGTTTGAAAGAAAATTGCTTATCACTTTTAAAAATGTTCCTTATACTTAACTATATACCTTTGCCATTATTAAAACTTTTTAAAACCTAATATACCCTATCTAAAAGACATGGCAACTTTATGAGTGAAATTTAGGCTTTATTTCTGACCTAGTCAGAATATCATTATTTTAAAAACAAATACTACCTAAAAAGATTATATGAAAGTAACAGCATGCTCAGTAAAATGCTTTCCGTCAAGGATTTATAGAAGACAAAAGGATGCTGAATCTCCACATTAATGCAATGTTTAAATTCTTGATGTCATATACAGCCTTTAACTGAGCCTCCTGAAAAATTAATCTAATTGGTGAACAAGAGACAAAATATGTAAATTTATCAGAAGGTTTTGCCAGTTCAAAATAAATGCGTGCAAAGATGTAGATTTAATAACATGAAACTCAGTACTTAAAGAAAAAAGAGTTAGGGCATTGTAATTGTATTACTCTTTTGTGCCAACACTTGAATTTTAGACAAGTCATCTCTATGCTCTCCAAGTGCTGACTGAGAAAAAAGAAAAAACATGGAATGTATCTGTATGAAATGGCAAAAGCTTCAGATCAATTTCCAGATCAATAGCAAGCTTTTAGTTGTTCACCTGATGGTTTTTAAAAATGAAATGCATGCATTTTGTGTTGATTATTTATTTCTAATGTCACCTTAAGGGGAAAATTGTATAGTAAAATAGGAATGCAATAATTTAATAGTGCTGACCGAGCAATATCTCCTTGAATTACTGGCCATTATAGCTGGCTCTGAAAAGTACTGCTTTGTTTTATAAGCTAATTTTTTCAGTACTTGCAATCTAGCTTCCAATTCCACCATTCAACTGAAACAGTTCCCTCTAAGTTCACTGAGGATTTCCTGCTAAATCTGGTGACTTTTTCCTCAGTCCTCATCATGCTTACTTCTCAATATCACTGAGCACTTCCGACTGACTCTTTTTCCCTTAATAGTCACTCTCCCCTTGGATTTCATGACAGTGTTTTCTATTGTTAGTCCTTCTACCTGTATGAGTCATCCTTTTTGTCTCCTTCATAGGCTCATCATTCATGCCCTGATCCCATACGTGGGAGTAACTCCCTGCTCACACTTGAGCTTTCTTTTCTTCTCTCCCTATACCTCTTCTTTTGGTGATCTCATCAGTTCCTTTGGCTTTGATTATCATCTCTAGAAAGATGGCTCCAAAATCTATAATATATCTAAACCTCATTTCCCATTATCTGTAAAATAAGCTGGTCACACTAAAATCCCCAAACAAACAAAACCAAAAATAAAATCACAAAACCTTTTTCTTCCTTGTATTTTTAGACTGGAATACAGAAAAGTAGACCTTCATTCTAGTGGGGATGGGAAGGGGATGTAGGATAATAGAGAAATTTCTCCAATGCTCTTATTTCCTGAAAATTAATGGCAACTTGTAGGAGAAGCACATGGCAAGCTAAATGTTCTTGACTAGATGGTCTCAGGTTTAGAGCCCTCAATTTCTTCATACTTTCAGAAATTAGAGCTATTGAGGGTAGATTTTCCCCTCTCCAATTATTGTGGACATTCACTTCCTGGGGAAACAAGCTGGAAGTTGACATGTGTTTGCATGAGGCCTTTGAGGAGAGATTCTGAGAATAAACTATCCTTATGTGTTTGAGACAACTAGATGGAGCAGAGCTCTGGGCTTTAAATCAAAGACCTAAGTTCAAATCTGGCCTCAGAAATTTATTATCTATGTGACTCTGTGTAAACTACTTAAACTTTATTTGTCTTAATTTTGTACTGTAAAACAGGGATGATAGCATCTATTTCACAGAATTGTTGTGAATATCAAATCAGCTAATATTTGCAAAGTACTTAGCACAGAGCTTGGCAAAGGGTAACCACTTAAATGCTTAAATGTAGTTATCTCATGGGTAAATCCAACTTTTAGAGTTTGGGTATCAGCTTCTAAGAAAGAAGATTTCCTTAACAACATTCTTATTAGAGTAAGAAGACGATTACATATGTGGAGAACTGAAGCCACATCATGGGGAATAGTCAGGGAGGTGGTAGGTAAGCTAGAGTTAAGAATCTAGAACCAACAGATCTAGTCCATGTGACTTCAGAGAATGTTGGAGAGTATAGTGTTTGTAGCACAGGTTAAATCTGTGTGGTCTTTCTTGATTCACCCAAATACTAGTGTTCTCCAATTTATTATTTTGTATTTACTTTATATATTTTTTGTATTTACACATGTAGAAAGAGCTCTTTCCAGATTAATTCCAAGAATAGAACATATATTCAAGATTTCATCAAAAAAATTTTTAAATAAGATGGATAAGCCCACTGTCATTTTAGTGAACTTTGCTACATGGAAACTAAAACAAAAGAACAAAAACAAAAACAAGCTAATGAAAAAACCCCACCCCCTCAAAGAAGAAAAACAACAAAACAGTGGGAAAAGTTGGCACACATATAGCATACACTAACAGAAAGGTTCATACATAGGGAACACACATAGCCAAGGAAATGCAAAAACCCCTATTTCTATTCTCTTCTGGTGGTGCTGCTCTCTTTAGATGTAGCATCTCCCAGTTGTTCCACTGGGCTTCTTGGGTCTCCTTTACTTCACAATTCAACATTGGGTTGCTAAGAGTGAATTCTAGAATAGACACTGAGTTCAGTGTCTGGTAACAGGGAAGCTACCCCGCTATAAGATGCCATTGCCAAAGGAGGAGGGAAAAGAGAGAGAAAAGAGAAAAGTGTTGATGTCTTCTAAAAAACTGGATTCTTCTTTCATAATTGGTTCTCTTCTTGACTGACAGGGATGATTCTTTAGAGAGGTCTATCTACTTTTGGATTTGTTTTTGTTGTTCTGTTGTATCAGACTCTTTGTGACTCCATGGACTTGTCTGTGGGGTTTTCTTGGCAAAGCTACTGGAGTGATTTGCTATTTCCTTCTCCACTGTGACCCCATTTTACAGAAGAGAAACTGAGGCCAATAGGGGTTAAGTGACTTGCCCAGAGGCAAGCAGCTAGTAAGTGTTCAAGGCCTCATTTTAACTCAAATCTTCCCAAATCCAGGCCAGTGCTCTATCCACTGTCCTACCTGGTTGCCCCTTTTTGGATAGCCTGCTTTTTAAAGCCTATCAGGAATGTGGCTAATCCTTCAATCAGCCAATTACTAACTGACCTACAATTCTATCAAACTGATTAAGGAACTTCTTCATACATCTGACAGGAATAAAGATATATAAACACTTCTTTATATTTTCTATATATTAAACCATGAAAGTCTAAACTGGGTGAATCCTTTGCAATCTCTAAATAATAGGTCACTCAGGTATTAGGCCACACAAGATTTCATGTTATTTATAATATATGACTGCAATCAACTCAGAGTGAAAGGGGAAAAGCCTTAATTAACACCATTGTTTCATTGTTAACGTTCCTTCCATTACACCCTGTAATTTCAAGTAGGAAGGACTGGGATTCAGTGTATCAGGGGTCCTATGATCAATCCTACCTACCAATTGCTATCACATATATGTTTAATGCTATTTCCCAGAGAAAATGTAAGCTACTTGGTGGGGGTGGGGAAGCTATTTCATTTTTTTCTTTGAGTCTTCAGTACCAAGACAACACCTAGTATATAATATATATTTAAAGTGTTCATTGTTTAGTTATTGGATCTAAGTAGAAACCCCTTTAAATAATCTGTCGACAGTGGCAAATGTCATTATTATTTTCTAGGCTAAACAGTTGTGAATGTCCAGGAGATACAGAAATGAAATACTTTCCAATTCTGAAGTACTAAAATACTCTGATTCCACCACAAAGTTCCTTAAAGGAAGAGGATGTTTTACACATGGGTCATGCAGACTGCCCAATATCAGGTGGAAAATTAAAAAATTCCAACCACTATCTGGAACAAGTATAATATTAATGATATCAGCTACATGCATGTACTAGGGATTTCTATGAAATGATGTTAAATTTTTTTAAATTAAAGAAATGTTGAATTTCTGATTTTAAATAGACTACTGTGTCAGCAACCTGGCATGACTGACATGGAGTCATTATGTAAAACTGAAGAGTGAGAGTTTAGACATTAACATTAAAAAAACTATCCCCTGGTGAAGTAACCTTTTCTGAAATGAATTATTTCTAACTTTAGCAAATATTATCACAAATATAATTTAATGTTTTCTTCATAACTCAGGGTCAACATCATGATGTCCATTTATTTTACATAGTTATAGATAATATGGAACAGTACATTTGATGTCTATTGATCTCAAAATATCATGAAACTGGTTTTCTTCAGGAAATGGAGGTTAGACATTTCTGACTTTCAGCAAAATTATTAAAGCAATTTCATGTGAAACATTTTTGTTTTCTTGACTTCAACAATATTTGTTAATAATTACTTTTGTCGAGAACTTTTGCCTTTCATTAGCATTCAAGGCATATTAGTACAGCTAGAATGACAGGCTGGGAAGCAGGGAGACCTGAATTAAAATCCAGCCTCTGACACTTTACTAACTGTGTGACCCCCCTGGGCAAGTCATTTAACCTCTGTTTGCCTCAATTTCATCATCTTTAAGTGAGGATAATAATAGAACCTACCTGCCAGGGTTGTTGTGAGGATAAAAATGAGATATTAATTTCAAAGCATTTGGCACAGTGACTGGCACATGGTAAGTGATATGTAAATGATTATTATTGTCATTATTACTATTCTTTAGTCACTATGACTTCAAAATATTTGTCATCTCCAATTGATCTACTCCTCTGGAAAACAGAAAATATAGAAATGTAGATATATCACTTTATCCTGTTATAGCGAAACAACCATTTGGTGAACTTCTAATATATCGTCATTAAGGTTAGGTTGTGTTTTCACAACCACAGATATAAAGGAGCTTTTCTCAGTGATCCAGACTCTTTGAGAAATCCAAATTTATGTCTAGGTCCTCAGTAATACTAGCTTTTTAATGATTTTAAATGTCTTTAGGTTGGAAAACAAAAGCTTAATTTGGTATGTAGATTCATCTTAGGATTTAAAGAATAGGATAATTTGCATTTTATGATGTTTATTTGTAGGATGCTTCTATTGCTCAATCAGAATAGTGTGGTATCATATATGAAAGACAGCAGTTATATGAACAAAAAAGATATAATACATTTGTTTCGTTACCCCAACCTAAAGTGAACTCGTTTTAGATGAATACACTTTCACTAATATTCAATTTTAGTCAGTATTCTGAAACAATGGCTAGAAAACTGAAATAGCTAGTGACTAGCAAATACACAAGCTATTTCTATTAATAACAGTGATATTTATCCTTTCAGTTTTCCATTTGCTGGGAATTGTGACCAGAATGCAATGAGTTAGAAGCAATTTGATTATCCCCTACTACACATTTTCATTTAAAGATGAAGCTAGATGAATTTGTTTCTCATTAAAAACATCATGCTGTTCAACACCACAATGCCCTAGATATATTTAGATCATGCTTTCCATGATGGTAAAAATGCTGATAAGAAGGCTTCTCTTACAGTTGGGAAAGAACATAGGGTTTCATTTCAGTTCTATCTGAATCTACTCTCAACTCCTTACAGTGTTAGGAAGTTTGATTCTATTTATTAACATTAACTTGAATAATTTCTGCTTCATAAAAAGGGATATTAAGGTCCATATATTGGCTATTTATTAAACATAACTTTACAAGGACTAAATAGCCATGAAAATCATAGTAGTCTATAATCCTACAGCCTTAAAAAATTTCAACAAATACTTAAGATTGAATTTAGAGGAAATCTGACACAGGTAGAAAGAAAAAAAATTCTTCACTTCCCACTATTCCTTTCTCCCATAACCATATATGCATATATTCACACACATGGACACATATATACATCTTTTTTCTCTGTGTCTAGCTCTTAATATGTTTCTATCTGTTTTTGACCTTATCCCCTTACTTCTATCTTCCCCCTTATTCCATCTTTGCTTTATTTCCTTCTTCCTTTTCCCCAGTCCAGTTCTCTGGCCATGTTTGGTTTGATTTTTTGGGAAATCCATTGGATTCACACTTCAAATATGAATTTACATATGGACAACATTATCATATGCTCCCTAATCTTTCTTGGTTGTATCCTGGGTAGGTTATATACTATATAAGAGCATATAATTCTTTCTCTAGATAGTTTATCTGTAACAATTATGATTACACTGATGAGCATACATCAGGCACACAATAAATGCTTATTTAGTTAAGAAATGATTGAGCACATGAATGGATGAATGGAAGATTAAACAAATGTTTCCTAGATATCATGGATGAATGGTTATAAACAGATAAAAAAATAGAATAAGTCTCTCATACTTCCAGTGATGGTTACATACAGAATAAATTATGATACCTTAGAAGTTATTAATGGAATAAATTATAATTGCCAATGAAAGAATTGGTAGTTTTGGCCAATGCAAATTTGGTAGTTTTTGAAATTCCCAATAATTTTAGACCTAAATAGCCTAAGTCATCTGCAGAAAGATTGACATACATTGTTTTCCATGAATGCTTACATTATCATAGCATTTTCCTTGCAGGTTAATAGCATTCTGAATTGCTCCCTTATTATTATGACTGATTTATTAGTGATTAAGTTAAATAAAACAAAGCAGAGCTCTGTCTACATAGCTAAAGGAAGATGTGCTAAAAACGTAATATCCGAACTGTGATCCTTTTGAATATATAGTCTAGTTTTAAACTCTTATTTTCCTATTTTGGCAGCACATTTGAAAATTCAACTCCGTCTTCAAGAGTACCACAAAATTACTAGTCTTTCTTTCCATTCATTTGGCCTGGTCAAGATATTTTCTCCAACTTTTTTCCAAGAGTAATTAGCATGTTGCTTCATGGCTTATTCATGGAGGCTATCCTGAAGCCATAACCCTGAGTCTTAGGATCCAACTGAATGCATTGAATTAGTCCTATGTGTTAATCAAGGTGCAGTGGGAAAGAGTACATCAGACTCATGAAGATACTACAGCAGAAAGAGGATTAAGAGGATTTTTCCTATTACTCCTAAAGCATTTTTTCCTAATATTTTCCTATTATATTATTTATATATTAAAGCTCTGATTTGAAATCAGGTCTCTGTAATGCTCTTTTAACCACATTGAACTGGAATAACTGGTAGAAAATAAAACTTGTAGAAATAAAGAACATCTTGCTTGAGTTGGAAACTTTGAGGAACAAAACTAGAGAAAAAAATAGCAAATTAAAACAAAACTATGCCAAGGTCAATTTGAACTTGATAGGAAAGAATTTAGCAGCATGTACTCCAAGAGTATGTCTCAGCCCTCCACTGTAAGATGCTAATTCTTAGCCCTCGAATAGTTAATGACCTGCTTCTGTATAGGTAAAGAATAAAGATGCACCCCCTTTAATTTATCAAGCACATAATTGTAAGATAATTATGAATAAAAGTTTTCACTTGATAAAGACATGGACATGTTTGACAAACTAGACACTAGATGGTAGCTGAAAAATGATACTGAAGAAAGAACAATGGACAAAATTACACTAAGACTTTTGGGACAGTCTCCATGATATAGATAAAAGAAGCTCTCCCAATGTCTGTTGGTCCTTTATTTGCTTTTTCAGTTTTATATTATTTTCCCCTCTCTCTCATGGGTATAGAATCTTGTTTCCCACCCACTTGGTGAAGTTATGATGGTTTAGGCACAGACTCTTATTCTCTGAGAATGTGCAGTAATTTTAGTAGGATTCACCAAGAAATGGTTCACTGGAATAGGTAACTCTACTGCTTTGTTCCCTCTTCTAGAGGGAATGTACTTTCCATGTTACAACCTCCACTTTTTTCCTGATTTTCTCCTTACATATGTGGATATATCTTCTCTTTCTCAGGAACTTTAATCTTACCCACTTCCCTTCTAAGAAGATGTTTCCTTAATTTGACTGTGATTCATGAATTGCTATTGGGAATGATTAATAACATTCTTAAAGAATGCACTTATTTGCTTTTAGCTAATTTTGATTTTTTTGTTGAAAAAAATGTTTATTCATTTATTTGTTTTTCACCTAAAGATTCTCATAAAGTCTTCCATTTTCATTCTGTTGTTTTGGTTCAGTTGTTTTTTAGTCATGTCTGGCTCTTTGTTACCCCATTTGTAGTTTTCTTGGTAAAGATACTGGAGGGAGCCAAAAAGGTGGAGTAAAAGCAGAGACTTACTAGAGCTCCCCACCAAACCCCTCAAAATTCCTGTAAAATGACTCTAAACAAGTTCTAGAGCACCATAACCTACAAAATAACAGAGTGAAACAAATTTCCAGCCCAAGACAACCTGAAAAGTCAACAGAAAAGGTCTGTTGCACCTATCTGAGAGAAGATCATAGTCCTGTTGGCTGTGCCAATACAGCTGGTCTGGAGCAGGTCTCAAGGCACTGAATCACTGGCAGCTGAGGTGATTTCCAGACTTTTCAACCCACAAACACAAAAGGCAAGTTAGAAGGTCAGTAGGAAAGGTCTGTTGGACCTGGGTGAGAGAGGAGCACTGTCTGGCCCCAGCCCCAGCCCCAGCCTCAGTGGCTGCTTCTGGAGCTCTCCACCCACAGATGTTGGGGGGATCGAGCAGCTGATCAAAGAGTGATTGTAGGGATTTCTTTGCTGGCACTGAGGAAGGTTTCTCTTGCTTTGTCCTGCTTGAATCTGGGTTGCAGTCCTGGGTGGTGATCCTGGGGCAAAGAGGAGTGCTGGCACGATGGAGCTTGTGATGGTGGTGGAGAGGGAATCCTCCTCACAGTTCCAAGGCAGAAAAGAGTACTTGTGGTAACTCATAGATCAAAGCACAGACCAGGAGAGGAGTAATCACCTCTCCTTTGATCATACCACCTTGGAAGAACTGAAAATTTACAGGTCCCTAAAAGTTCTATGAAAATAGCTGCACAAAACATTTGAAGTCTGGAACAGTGTACTCTCCACACTGGAAGCAGAGACCTACCTTAACAAAGAGTTAAAAAGTCAAGTAATTGGCTAGGAAAATGAGCAAAGAGCAGAAAAAAATCGGACTATAGAATCTAACTTTGGTGACAAAGAAGATCAAAACATACAACCAGAAGAAGACAACAAAATCAAAGCTCCTACATCAAAAACCTCCAAGAAAAATGTGAATTGGTCACAGGCCATGGAAGAGCTCAAAAAAGATTTTGAAAATCAAGTAAGAGAAGTAGAGGAAGAATTGGAAAGAGAAAAGAGAGTGATATAAGAAAATCATGAAAAAATGAGTCACCACCTTGCTAAAGGAGAACCCCCAAAATACTGAAGAAAATAATGCCTTAAAAATAGACAAACCCAAATGGCAACAAAAGGTCCAAAAAGCCAATGAGGAGAAGAATGCCTTAAAAAACAGAATTTGCCAAATGAAAAAGGAGGTCCAAAAGCTCACTGGAGAAAATAATTTCTTGAAAATTAGAATGGAGCAAACAGAAGCAAATGTCTCTGTGGGAAATCAAGATATTATAAACAAAACCAAAAGAAAGAATATATTGAAGACAATGTGAAATATCTCATTGGAAAAAAACACTGACCTGGAAAATAGATCCAGGAGAGATAATTTAAAAATTATTGGACTGCCTGTAAGCCATGATAAAAAAAAAAAGCCTAGACTTCATCTTTCAAGAAATTATCACAGAAAACTGCCCTGATATTCTAGAACCAGAGGGTAAAATAGAAATAGAAAGAACCCACTGACAACCTCCTGAAAGAGATCCCAAAAGGAAAACTCCTAGAAGTATTGTAGCCAAATTCTTGAGTTCCCAGGTCAAGGAGAAAATATTGCAAGCAGCCAGAAAGAAATAATTTGAGTATTGTGGAAACACAATCAGGATAACACAAGATTTAGCGGCTTCAGCATTAAGGAGTCAGAGGGCTTGGAATATGATATCCCAGAAGTCAAACGAGCTAGGATTAAAATCAAGAATCACCTACTCAGCAAAACTTAGTGTAAATCTTCAGGAGAAAAAAAATGGATATTCAATGAAATAGAGGACTTTCAAGTATTCTTGATGAAAAGACCAGAGCTCAATAGAAAATTTGACTTTCATATGTAAGACTGAAGAGAAGCATGAAACAGGAAAGAGAAACCATATGAGACTTATTAAAGTTGAACTGTTTACATTCCTAGATGGAAAGATGATATTTTTAACTTATGAGACCTTTCTCGCTATTAGGATAGTTGGAGGGAATTCACACATACACACTCTCTCTCTCAATCTCTCTCTCAATCTCTCTCTCAATCTCTCTCTCTCTCTCTCTCCCTCTCTCTCTCTCTCTCACTCATGCACACACACACACACACACACACACACACGTATGGAGAGAGGGATGGAGAGAGTGAGTGAGAGGGGGAGACAGAGAGAGAGAGAGAGAGAGAGAGAGAGAGAGAGAGAGAGAGAGAGAGAGAGAGAGAGAGAAAGAGAGAGAGAGAAGCACAGGGTGAGTTGAATATGAAGGGATTGTTTCTAAAAAGTAAAATTAAGGGGGAAAGGGAAATGTATTGGGAGAAGAAGAAAGGGAGAGGTACAATGGGGTAAATTATCTTACATAAAAGAGCCAAGGAAAAGCTTTTACAATGGAGGGGGAGAAGGGGGAGATGAGAGGGAATAAGTGAACATTACTCTCATCAGATTTGACTTAAAGAGGGAATAACACACACATTCAATTGGATATGGAACTATATCTTACCCTACAGGAAAGTAGGGGGAAAGGGGGATAAAGGAGAAGGTGATGATAGAAGGGAGGACAGATTGGGGAGGGGATAATCAGAAGCAAACACTTTTCAGGAGGGACAGGGTGAAAGGAGAAAATAGAATCAATAGGGGCAAGATAGGATGGAGGGAAATATAGTTAGTCTTTCACAACATGACTATTTTGGAAGTGTTTTGCATGACTACATTTGCTTACCTTCTCAATGATGGTGGATGGGGAGGGAGGAAGGGAGAGAATTTGGAACTCAAAGTTTTAAAAATGAATGTTAAGAATTGTTTTTACATGCAACTTGGAAATAAGATATACAGGCAATGGGGTATGGAAATCTATATTGCCCTATAGGAAAATAATAGAAAGGAAGGGGATAAGAGAAGGGGAGGTGATAGAAAGGAGGTAAATTGAGGGAAGATGTAATCTGAATGCACACTATCTTGGAGTGAGGGGAGGGGAGAGATGGGGAGAAAATTTGGAACTCAAAATTTTGTGGAAGTGAATGCTGAAAACTAAAAATAAATAAATTAATAAAAATTAAAAAGATAAAAGGAGAAATGGTATATATACAAAAAAAGATACTGGTGTGGTTTGTAAGTTCTTTCTCCAGGTCATTTTATAATTGAAGAAACTGAGGCAAAAGGGTTAGGTGACTTGCCCAGGGTCACACATCTGGTCAGTGTCTGAGGCCAGATTTGAATTCAAGAAGATGAGTTTTCCTGACTCCAGGCCTGACACTCTAACTACTATACCATCTACTCACCCCCTTCCCATTCTCTAGGTTCAATAAATCTAAATTTTCTATTTCAAAGAAAAAAATATGGGGATTTCTATGTACAATCTGTCTAAATTATTTCCCAAATCAAAAAATTCTAAGCTTCCAAGACTCTTCCAACATGTGTAAAAAATTTTGTTTGTGGAAGGAGGTTCTGTAACCTGGAAAGTATGAAGCATTACTGCAAACAGGAGGATTTTCTTGCTTTCTTTATTTGAAGTAGTGGTCATAGTGAAAAGCTGATGCAAAATATTTAGAAATTATTTAGTGTCCATTAGTCATCTGTCAAAAACCTGACATATTCCAGGTAATACAAAACTGAACCACAGGCTGTGATGACTTGCACCATGTTCAAGCATAAAAGCCCAGCCTCTGTGAGAATAAGATAATAACCTCAGGCAAAATGAGCCATGCTGTTCATTAGCGTAAAGGATTAAAACATTAAAGGTACAGTATAATGTTATATAATTTGCTAAGCCATTTCCCCAGCTAAGAATGCATTCTAATTATCTTAAGTGAAAACATATCATTATAACTTCTTTGAAATCAGGACTAATAAATAGATTAGTAAAATCTCACAGTCTGTGCACTAAATCATGTTTATGCATTCAATTCAGAAAGGGCCACAGAAAATGCAGGTTTTCAGGACACAGGATACTTTGGAATCTACAAGGCTTTCCTTTAACTTTCTTCTTAGACACTTTTATTGTACATTTCATTTTAAATGTCAACATTATATCATTTCACACCAGTAACCTCTAAAGGTGACTCCTGTCATTGCCAAGACAGATTAGTAGTGTTCAGGGAACAGTGGGCTGGGGGAAATGACTAATTTTTAACCCTTCTCACAAACTATCTACGACTGGCAAATGTTCTGTTTCTGACTCATGGTAACCCAGAAGAGATTATGATGATTGGTAGTCTGCTTCAATGAAAGGAATGTCTATGATGATGAAACTGTTCATCATTCAGACAGTTAAAATGTCAAAGCACAGCAAAAATGCATGGAAGACAACTACAGTCAATTGAGCTTTTCCTTCTTCTCTCTTCTGTTTTCCAATCCACCATGGGCAGGACTTAGAGGCTTGAAAGTATAGACTAAAAAAAGGACTTGTTTTTCATAATGTTCACAAAGGGGAAGAATAAGAGCTCTTCTGAGAGGAGAGGCCATGAAATAGCCAATGAGTCCTAACAGATGGCAAGTATAAGAGAGGCAATAAGCCAGAGGCAGCTGATGGAGACGAAAGGCACAAAGATTAGTGAACAGAAAAGCTTGAAGTTAGTAGGAACAAGCTACAGAATGGACTTTAACTAATGAATAGCAAACAAGTGCCTGAGCCAGGACTGGAAATGCATGTTGTTTTAGAAAGTAGGCAAACTGATATCTGAAGATGAAAGTAAAAACCTGGAGCTGGGAGAAAAGCAGTGGCCCCACTAGCCCACACCAGCAGTGTCCCTAGCCTACTGGAACTTTACAGTTATTCTGGAAACCATCGTCTGAACGTCAGGAGAGGTAGACTTGGGGCTCAGTGAGGGGAGTGGGTAATATGATGGATTAGCTTTCTTTTTGCTGTTCATTATGTCTTTTTATAATTTGCTTTATACCTTGGTAGCCTTCACTGCTAGCAGAATGAAAATCAGTCCCCTTAAGGGAGAGTTAAAAAGAAGCCAAACTAAAGTATTCATATGTTCCTTTGGAATACCTTGGAATAGAGGGCACAAGTCAAAGAGTATGATTACTGAGGAACATGTAAGAAATGAACCTGGTGTACACGAGTACACAGATGCTTTGGCCCATGGATTACAGCAGTAATGATTGTGTATTTAAATAATACGAACAAAAATAAGATGAAAAACCTTTATTATTTTGATCCTGATGAAAAAATTGTATTACCAGAGATAACAATGGTTTCTGCTCCTGCTTTTTAGAGATTAAGTAATTAAAAGTAGTAGTCAACTCACAGAAGGGTTTCTATATTTTAACTACTATCAAATGATTAAATCATGTAGATAAAATCAAACTAATAGATATTTACTAAACTCTCAATACATGCCCAGCATAGCTGTTTAGTTCCCCCAAAACTTTACAGTCTAAAAGAGAGACATAACAAAAACAGAAAAATAATGGAAGATTTAAGAAAGAGTTCAAGACAGAAATAAAAGAGATTTCACAGGGGATCGAATCATCAATTTTTAATGGAATTAAACAGATAAATTCTGTGGAATTCAGAGGAGGGGAAGATGATTCCTAGCTGGAATGATTAGGGAAGCATTCTCTTTTCTCTTAAGATCATGGAGGTGGCAGGATATAAAATTAGTTTCCTGAAGCATTCACACTATGTTTAAAACATCATGGAAATATTCATCCCAACACATTTCTACCAGAAGAGTCTGTGAGTTTTTGATAACTCTTCATTTGGGGTTTTCTTGGCAAAGGTACTGGAGTGGTTTTTCATTTCCTTCTCCAGCTCATTTTACAGATAAGGAACTGAGGCAAACAGGGTTAAGTGACTTGCCCAGGGTCATACACCTAGTAAGTGTCTGAGGCTGGATAGAGTACCAGGCCAGGAGTCAGGAAGACCTAAGTTCAAAATGGAGTCCTGAAAGAGATGGACATGACTGAAAAATGATTGAATAACCACCTAACCCACAGAGCTTGTTATGATGGAGGAAATGTATAAACAAACCTCCAAGTAATACATAAATGCAACCTGCTTTATATTTTCTTTTTTTTTTTTTTGGAGGTGGGAAGGTAGGGCAATTGGGGTTAAATAACTTGCCCAATGTCACACAGCTAGTAAGTGTGTCAAGTGTCTGATGCTGGATTTGAACTCAGATCCTCCCAAGTCCAGGGCCAGTGCTCTACTCACCGCATCACCTAGCTTCCCCAGCTTTATATTTTCTTGAGAACTTTATATCATAATGGAGATTTTTGAGGAATATTGTACTCTCCTTGACTCACTACACAGAGAAATCCCAGGAAAGCTGAAAACCCTTGACATTCAGAGTAGGACTAGCAGAATGCCCCAAAGTATGTTTTCCCACTCAGGGAAGTTTGATTATCTAGCCTCCAATTTCCCAGGAGTCTTCTCTACCCTCCAGGATGAATCAGCACTATTCCTGAGGTCCATGCTCCTGACCCCCTATCTCCAAGGTATCATTCTGCTACACTCAGATAAGAATGCTATAAAACCCACTAGAATTCAATGGTTTGGGAGAAGGTGCCTCACTGCCAGAGGCTGACCAATTACACTTAGGGGACTCAAAGCCTGATTTCCATCATTTTCCCTGACTACTGTTCATTTTATGAGAAGCTCTTCTCAATAAAGCTGGCTTGCTTTTCTGTTTCCAGAACTCCATGTTTCCTTGTATTGGGCTTTTGTTATTCCAAACCTTGCTAAGCCTGTATAAGACAATAATACTTCAAACAAGCAAAGAATACAAACAGGCCTACATTTTAGAGTTAATGAATCTAAAGCACTTGTGGCTCTAAATGGCATACTCAGTTCAACCTAAAAGGACAGAATACAACACAAACTTCCTTCTGACAGTTTTGTGGTCACCAAAAAGTTTTGCTTTAGATTTGATGTCCTTAATTTGAGAATTAACTCAACAGATCTATTAATTTATCCAATCCAACATATTTCTTCTCTTAGCTTCAGCTGAATGATAGGGGCAGGGCCTGAATCTATAATTTTATTGGTAAAAGGAACTCCTTGGTGAGAAAATTCCCTTTATGAACACAGTTAGGAACCTTTTCTACAATTTATATTGTTGAGAGTAGCCTACATCTCTGTGTAGTTAAGTGACTTGCCCAGGGTGACCAGGCCATCACCTTGGCTTCAAGGCCTTCTCTCCATTCATTATTCCACACTTCCCCTTAGTTGAAAGTATTAAAAATATCCTCCTTTTTGTTGTTTGTTTTTTAAAGTCCTGGATTGGCCCTCCCATTATTCAATCTGCCACCCAGTATTGTTGTACTGACATCTTCAAATGTTCCAGAAATAAAAGAGGACAAGCAAATGGTTGGTGGAACAATGGGAGTGGAGGAGGAGGACATTATTCAATTAGTTGCAAGGACCATTGAAACTGACAGGCTGCCGATTTTAAGAATCAGATTTACTTCAGAATTAGGGGAAAAAAACAATGTTTTACATTCCTTCTCTGCAGTGGAAAGGTTATCTCCTCACAAACACATGGTCTATTTCTCTCTGCTTATACATATGTACACAATGCTTCATTTCCCCCTTCTGTATTTTACTATAGCAGGGAAAGGGGAGTATTAACTGAAGAAATTCACTATTATTACCACACTGAATAGAAAAAAAAAGAATATTTTTGATAATGAAGTTTTGTGTATCTATTTCATTTTTTATAAATGACATAAAATAGCTAACATTTAACAAATGGAAGGCTGACATCATCTTCACCTTGAGAACCACTTTACAAACAATCTAAATCAGCAGTACCATGCCATTGTTCATGTAAAAAAAAAAACAAAAAAAAACTGACCATACTGATTTGTTAGCTATAGATTAGAAATTCTGGTCAAGTATTTGCTACAGAAGACAAAGTCTACATCATTCTTTGTTGAATGAGTCACAAAAACAGATAGACAGAAAAGCAGCCAGAGAGACAGACAAACAGAGAGAGGAAAACAAAAAGATCACATCCATATCATCCCCAAATTCTCACTACTCTGGTAACAAATGAGGTATGTGTTTACCTAGGTCAGATTTCAAGCCATAAGACAAGCAGAACATTCTTCAATATTTCAGTGACCTGAGATTTCATTGGTTTGGATACTTCCTCCAAAAACACAGAGCACAACTCCTCTATGAATTTGCTATAGTCAACTTGGTTCTAATTCTATAATGAGCCTATCTGCATTTAGCTAGATTATTCCTCAGAATATATATCTACTTACATAGTCTTACTTGGAAACTTTAAAGCTTGGTAGGTCTTCCTTGAAATAGTTCTCTACTTAAATAATCTTTGAGAACATGGAGTCACTTCAATTCTACCATGAGGTATCAGCAGGATTAGAAATATTACATATATACACAACATAAAAATATATACACACATATATGTATACATGCATATATACATACACATCACACACACACACACACACACACACATATATATATATATATATATATATATATATATATACATATATGTCTCACACTATACACACACACACACACACACAAACACGGAAAAATTACCCAAGAAAACTGATATTTAAGGGAAAATCAATATTGGTGCTCAGGCCAACCACTCAACTCTGCTTGCATTTGTCAACATAGAAATCATCTTTAGGAACTATATCATTCTTCTAGTCATTATTTTTAGATCTTTGAAAGAGATAAATGACTATTTTCATTTTATAACACATCAGGTTGTTCTAATTGTTTATTGCAAATTGGGTCATCCAGTAATTAAGAAATATTTAATATGACCTTTAAAAATAAATTCTGGATAGGAAAGGACATATTTTTCACATGTATTTTAAGTGTTCAAATATTAAATAATACTATTTTCAGTAGCTATATGCAACAACAAGGATATCTCAAAGACTCCATGGAACATTCTTTGGAAATAACTGATGCTAATGGAATGAATAAACTTTCTTCCCTTAGTTGCCACTTTCCTTATTTTTGTTTTTAGATGGTTTCTGAATTTATGGCTTGGTCTCATAGTGGTGGGTAAAAAGGTAATATGTATATAAATATATGGTGACATAATATAGATGTACTAAAAACTTTTTTTTACAGTATAGTCATTTTTTGTTCACAGGAGGTGGCAATCAGTTTAGTGCCAAGAATATTTCAAAAGGCAGTAATCTTCAAAGATATACACTCTTGCCTGATACTTTGTACACATATTGAATCTGAATTCTTATTGTGTGATGCCATTGCTCACTACAGCTATTTAGTACATTATGAAAATAATTATAGTACTCAGATGATTTCTTATTTAAAAAGATCATTATCAAAAGCTAAATTTTCAAAATTACTTTAAAATTTGTTTGTGGACTTAATTTTTTCTTATATTATGCTTAGACTAAATATTCTTAGATTAAAAACTATTGAGCAAAAGCCAGTTATTGGTTTTAAGTGATTACACTGTAAAAGCATAATCATCAATTGTATTTTACTCAGTTTAACTTTATAATAAAATATATCAATATATTTTAAATATTAAGGCAAATATGAAATACTTTGCATATAACCTTGACATCAGTATTTATTTACTGATAGAAACTAGATAGATTTCCACAGGTCTGGAGCCCACAGATGTATGTACCATCTTGAATACTATAGATAACTACCCAACCATATCATTCCAGATATAACAAGCATGAACATTTCATTAAAAAGAATAAAATGGAACCCCTAAATTATTCTGATCTAGTGAAATGCTATCATTAATTATGGGTTGCTAGAAGTAACATCTCCAAATGGAAGATAAAACAGAATTAAAATTTTCACTGTAGAAAATTAGTAAGTGAAAATGAGTGTTTAGAATCTAGGCAAAAAAGGAAGTACAGTATGCATGTATCAGGCCAACCCTTTTCTCCTCTCAGCTTCTAGATTTTGAAAGTGGAATTTGGTACTCAGTGTGTGGCACGTTAAGATGTAGAGGGAGTCACAGGGCAATAATGCACTGATTGAAGATTTTAAAAGCATGAAAATTTAAAGAATAGTTCCGATCTCTACTCCTATAGATGGCAGCACATATTTTCTGTAATATACATTTTTAAACACCATTAAAAGATACACAAGTATGAAGCTATCACCTTATGTTATATTTTAAGATTATTGAAATAAAATGATGAATATCATCCAGAAAAGGCTTTATTGCTCTATTTTCTAAGTAATTGTTTTCATTTCAACAATTATAAGGAACAGAAATACTCAGAAAAATTACACTATTGTCTTGTGCCCACTCATATTGTGAATACTAATCATGTTTTTCCTGATCCATAAAGAACATAACAATATTCATAGCTATTTTTTAGTGTTTTATAAATTATCTTACATAACCTATTTTATCTTATACGCATACAAAGCACCTAACAAAAATATTTTACAGGAATCACATAAACAACTCTGAGATATCATCTAGGCAGATATCACTCACATTTTATAGATGCCCAGACAGTCACTGGGGATACCCTAACACAGTCCAAACAAATGAAAGGCTCCCTATTGTTGATGAAGTTCTTAAAATATTCCTTTTGGCAGACGCCATTATACTAGTTACAGCTAGCCCCTAAACATGGCAAATCTCCTCAGTGAGATCTGCATTAATGCATTGTAGAACCATCTAAACATACACATAGGAAAATGTTGAAAAGCAGGTAGGGATTGCTTAGATGATGACATACAACTTAACTGGAAAGGAATCAATTTAGAATTCTCTGTCTGTCTCTCTGTCTCTCTGTATTTGTCTTTCTTCTTCTTCTTCTTCTTCTTCTTCTTCTTCTTCTTCTTCTTCTTCTTCTTCTTCTTCTTCTTCTTCTTCTTCTTCTTCTTCTTCTTCTTCTTCTTCCTCCTCTTCTTCTTCTTCTTCTCACTCTCTCTCTCTCTCTCTCTCTTTCTCTCTCTCTCTCTCTCTCTCTCTCTCTCCACACACACACACACACACACACACACACACACACACACACACACATACACATTTTCCCCCCAGTGGCTACAGATAATGAGTTGAAGCCAGAATTATAAGGGAGGTAGAGATCAGTCTGGACAACATTTGGGAAGGTGGTCAGTGCTTTAGTAATCTCAAAATAATCTCAAATGTAACAAGTCAAAATCAATTCATTTCCTTCACTCTCAAGCTCTTTACCCTTCAGAATTTCTCCGTTACTGTTAAGGGCACCATCATCTCTTCAGTTATCCACACTCCCAGCCTCAATGCTATCCTCCACTCCTCACTCTCACTTACCCCATATATCCAATCCATTGCCAAACTGTGTTGTTTCTTCTTTCACAATATCTCTCAGATACATCTCCTTCTCTCAATTCATACAATGATATCCCTAGTTCAAATCTTCATCATCTCTCATCTGGACTATTGAAATAAACTTCTAATTTAATTGATTCCATGGCCTCAATTCTCTCTTCACTCCAAACCATCTTCCATTCAGCTGCCAATTTGTATTAGACACAGATTTTTTCTAAACCATATGTCTAACCATGTTAAACCCCATCCCCTCCATGTTTGAGGATTCCAGTAGTCCTCTATTATGTCTAGAATCAAGTATAAAGTCCTCTGCTTGGCATTTTAAGCTCATCATAACCTGGAACCTTCCTATCTTTTTAGTGTTCTTACACCTTACTCCCATCTACACACCAGCCTACTTACAGTTCCTTAAACACTACACTTCATTTTGCATCCACCTATCTATCCAGGCTGTTCCTCATACCTGGAATGTTCTGGCTCCTCATTTCCAATTGCTGGTTTTATTGTCTTCCATCAAGATCTAGCTCACAGTCCACCTTCTTCTGCAGCAGGTGTATTCTTGTCCCTTTAACTGCTTATGTCTTTCCCTTTCATATTACCTTCATCTTCTCTCTCTCTCTCTCTCTCTTTCTCTCTCTCTCTCTCTCTCTCTTTCTCTCCATGTATATACATATATATATGCACACATATATATGTATATACATATATACGTATTCTGCGTACATAATTATTGAGCTGTGATCTAATCCATTAGAATATATACTCCTTTAAGTTAGGGATTTTTTGTTTGTTTGTTTTACTTTTTTGTATCTTCAGTACTTAGCAGAGTGCCTGACACACAGTAAGCATAATTAAGGATAAGAATGTTAATCAATAAAATGATCAACCATGATTTCTCAGAGGACTGATGAAGGAACTTGTTTCTCATCTCATGACAGAGAGATGTTGGACTAATATTTTCAATTAGAAATATGCCCCAGTACAGTTGGGAGGAGGGATGTGAGAAGGAGAAATAAATAAATGCTTAATAATTGAAAATATTTAACAATGTGCATTGACTCACTGATTGACCTAACACACAAACCCATCTCTTTAATACCAATGTTCTCTTGGTGGAACTATATAGCAATGAATCAAGGAATACCACAAATTCAGAAGAACCTAAATTACAAATAAAGAAATAGTGTCCAAAAGTATGTTTCAGAATTTTTTAAAAAAGTTTTAAAAACACTTTATTTTTAAATAGAAATTATTTTTTTTCAATGAACAAACATCAATTTTCTCACATTCCTACTTTCCCCCCATTGGGAAAAAAGAAAAACAAAAATCTCTTGTACTATACATACATAATCAAAGAAAAAAAAGCTACATTGGCCATGACCTAAAATGTGTGTGTCATTTGGCATTTGAGTACATTACTTCTCTTTCAGGAAGTATCTCATTTCGTCTTTGGTCCCCTGATCAGTACAATAATCAGAGATCTTAAGTCTTTCGAAGTTTGGCTTCATAATATTGTTGCTCTTGTGCTTGGACTTCTGCTCACTTCATTTCAGTTTGTATATGTCTTCACAATTTTCACACCATCATTTTTGTCATTTCTTACAGCAAAATAATATTACATTACATTAATATACTAGAATTTATTCAGCCATTCCCCAAATGATGGGCACTCCTAGTTTCCAGTTCTTTGCTACTATAAAATTTATAGAAATATTTTTGTATCTATTGATTCTTTTCCTTTTTATTTGATCTCTTTGTGGGTATAGTATAGGCCTAATAGTGGTATCACTAGGTTAAAAGGGTATGCACAATCTAATGACTTTTGGAGCACAGTTCCAAATTGCTTTCTGGAATGGCTGCATTAATTCACAGCCCCACAGCTGCATTAACTCATAATGCAATGATGTCACTATTTTCCTGGAAGCCCCTCTAACATTTGTCATTTGCTTTTTTTTTATAACCATTGCTAATCTCAGGGAACATGAAATTTGTTTTAATGTGCATTTAACTAATTATTAGTGCTTTGAGGAATTTTTTTCATATTGCTATTGATAACTTAGAATTTTTTCCTTTGTAATCTGCCTAATCATCTCTTTCAACCATTTATCAATTGGAGAATCTGCAGCATGTTATAAAGGATATCCCAGAGGTCATGTGAAATGCAGTGCTGAGAACTTTTTTTTACCATAAAAAACAGGAGAGATTGTCATGATAAGAGAATGGGAGACATAAAATAAACAGTCTGAATGACACTGTGGTACTCCTGAGAAGTTAGAAGAAATAAAGGAAGGTCTACAATTCTTGATTGAATTCACTATGCTTGATTTGTGAATAAGAAATGCACAGGTTGAGAAGAAATGGAGTAGTTTTGATCAATGGAGGGGACTCCTAAACCAATGATATCATGAATCCATCAAATCATCAAGATAAGCACCTACACAGTCACATACTATGAGGAATAAAAATAGAATGCAATAATTGATAGCATTTTCTTTAGCTAGGACTGGAGGATTTTCTTCTATCTTTCTAGATATCAGAAGTACTGAGTTGAGAAATCTGAATTCTAGAAATAATGTGGTGTCCTTTAAAAGACCATGGTTTGACAATCAATTGGACTTCCAGCCTTGAATCTGTCACTAATGAGCTTGGTCAAGTAACAACTTTTCTCAACTTTAGTTCCTTCCTCTGTAAAATCAAGGAGTTGGAATAGAGGGATTCTAAGGAAAGGTCCTTTGAACATTGATAGTCAATAAACCTCAAAAATCCATGCTCTGAAGCATTCCAATTTTTTTTGGAGGGAAGAAGGCTGGGCAATTGGGATTAAATGACTTGTCCAAGGTCACAAAGCTAGTAAGTGTGTCAAGTGTCTGAGGCTGCATTTGAACTCAGGTCCTCCTGACTCCAGGGCCAGTGCTCTCCTCACTGTGCCACCTAGCTGCCCCCAAGCATTCCATTTTTTAAACAAAGATTAGATCTCACCATCTTGCCAAGATTAGAAGTGCAAGGGGTGAACCAAGCCACTTTGACTTGCTCCATTTCTGACCCAGGCTAGTCTGCCCCTCCTTAGGCAACTTGATGTCTCCCTCTCCATCCTGCTCCCACCATAATAATGCCAAACCTAGGTCAACCACCTCTCGCCTTTATACCTATTGAAGCTTAGAACTCCTGCTCTCAAGCAGTACACCAGACTCAGTGACAGAGGAAGGTTACAACCAGGTGTGTGTCACTACAAATTGCTACTCAAATGATTTCTCACAATGATTTTAGTGAATTGATTGAGCCTCCCTGAATACTTAATTTTGAAATAAATCCTTCCTCCAATGCTGCAGATCACAGAGAAGCTCTTTACAATTTAATAGTGATGGCAAGTAGCTTATATTTTGCTATCATCAACAACACAGTTTATTTAAGCTATGACAAGTTACTGCTAGAATTACTATTGATGCTCATTTTAAATGTGCTACTCACATTAATATGAGGCTATTATCAAATGACAAAAATATAATCACAGACACAATACTGCAAGCTTCACTCCCACCTGTCTCTACCATGTAATATGTTGTGAAAACAACTATAACAATACTGACCTAATAACTAAGTGCCTACTTGTATATCTACTTCCATATTTCTTGATGTGTATTGTCATGCAAATTTTAAAAATGAGGAACAATTGTGTGGGTGCTCTACACACACCTCCTACTTCATTTAAAGTCCCACTGTCACTTTTGATTTGATTTGGGGGGTTTATTATTAATGTAGCTATATTTAGACTGAGAAAAGGTTCTAGATTGTGAGAAGAAGCATTTTGTAGAAAAGAGCTGTTACCACTGGCCAGACTAGAAGAGGAAATCTTAGTCTTTCCACATCAACATCTAGGGTACTTAAAGGAAAGCTGAAAAGCAAAATGATGGAGTGAAAAAAAAACTGTGGACTTAGAATCAGGATAGAATTTGAATTCTGACTCTTACTTACTAGGTGTTTGATTGTAAAATGGTCCTTTTAATTCTTTGAATTTCTATTTCCTCATTTATAACATGAGGAAGAAATTACAATGTGTAGACTGATTACCTCACAGTGATATTGTGAGGAAAGGGTTTTATTATATTAAAATGTTTTATAAAAGCAAAGTATCTTTTACTGATTATAATAAACCATAGACATTCAAAAGGGAGCATCATCCAGGAAATGACCCAGCCAAAGGGCAGTATAAAGACACCAGGAAGAACAGATAAACTGTCAAGGAGGAATGGCAGATCTCATGGCTTAGCAGGTATTCAGTACAGAACAGAACCATTGTTTATTGAATTCTGTTTCTTTTACTCTGAGGATATGTGGCTAATGAATGATGAGTGGAGACTTTTTCTTTCCAGTAAATTGAAATCAGGTATAACAATCTTATGCACCCTACCCTTGAAACATAACTCAGGTCCTTCTAACAATAGATGCCCTTCTTATACAATTCACCAGAAAAATGACATTGTCCTTGAACTTTAAAAAAAATGTCTGATTTTGTTTCTTCCACTGATTTGGCCTTTATTCTTAAGGCAAACTATTTGAAGGTGAGAATCCTGCTATAACATTATATTGGTTATTATCTTTGTGCCTTCAAACTTAATAAGAGGAAGAAATAGGAAGAGATAAGGGGATCTGACAAAGATTATCTTCAAGCCAATATAGTTATAGGTGAGCTGAGACTGACAGTTGTTTCAGGATGCAAATTAATCCAAACCCTCTGCCGTGTGGATAGGTGTTTAGGGGTGGCTCCAAAGCAGTATTTGTTCTAGGAGTGGAGACTATCTCAAGTACTTTCTATATCATATATGAAAAAGCATCATTGGGTAGCTAGATGGCACAATGGATAGAGTGCTGGGCCTGGAGTCAGGAAGATTAATCTTCCTGAGTTCAAATCTGATCTCAGACACTTACTAGTTGTGTGACTGTGGGCCAGTCACTTTTTCCCTTCTTTTTTGGGGGAGGGGGAAAGGCAGGGCAATTGGGGTGAAATGATTTGCCCAAGGTCACACAGCTAGTAAGTGTGTCAAGTGTATGAGGCCATATTTGCACTCAGGTCCTCCTGACTCCAGGGCCAATGTTCAACTCACTGTGTGACCTAGCTGCCCCTGGATATATTTTTAAATGTATTTTTATTCTGAATTTAAACCAAACAAAATGTGCATTTTTATATTCACAGCAGAATGGAGTGGGGGGGATGGATTACATTTATCCTTTCTACATCATGGGGGTTAGGGGTGCAGTGCCCCTGCAATCTGGAAAATACATGTAAAATTTTTGGCCCTCCCTTCATACCAGAGAAGAAGACTGGACTTTTTTCTTTTTTAATGGGGTTTTTACAGTACTTTTTTGTAAAATTTGGGCTAAGAATTTGGTCATAGGCTCTGTGTTGTCTGCTGGCCTTCACAGGTCATCTGTGGCTTCTGCATAACTCCCCCCAAAATTCCCATTTAATTTCTTATGCCTACCCACAATATATCAGAACTGCAACAGGGAAAGTCATGATGTGGAAGGGATAATTGTCCATACAAAGCTGCTGACCTCTATCTATTATGTATTCCTTCTTTTCTTTTAAAGTATAGTTCAGCTTGTATCTTTTCAAACTGTCCTGCTTGTTCGGGCTTTGTTCTTGCCAAAAGGTCATTTGTGTAGCTCTACTTTTCCCTCAAAAAATAAGCATCTTTGAATTACTTATAGTAATTATTTTAAAAACCAGTCATATCTAAACAAATGTGTATTAACTGACTTTAATCCCTTGTTTTCAAAATAACTAGCTATTTGTCTAAATTTAACATTAGCTTGCTTATTCCCTGTGAATACAGGCTAATATAGGATATTGAAACTTTTATTTAATGTAGAAAAGATTATGACACAATGCTTGCTTATTGCTAATATGGCTCTCATTCTTATTGCATTTTCTTCATAACAATCCTCTGAGACAGAATATGTTCTGAATAAAATGCAATCCCTTTGAAGGCAGGGATTGCTTCATTTTTTTTTTGTCTTTGCATCCCTTCAGCTTCCTCACTGCTTGATACATAGTAGACACAAATAATGATCATTTTATATGTATGAGTGTTAAATGAAGTACTTATCAGAGAGCAGATTGTAAGTCTGGTTTTCAAGGACAAGCCTAGCTAAACTGATGCAGGTATTTCATTAGATTATGTTCAAGATTATCAAATTTTTATCCATGGAAAATCTCAAAGACCCTAAAATAATTGTGCAGTGGTACAAGTCATTGTCAGTACAGCAAAGGACCTCACTGATTAAATAAAATGTCTTTGAAGTATTAAATTATTGAAGATTTTTTTTAAATCACTAAACGACAATCCATTTACAAAGTTACTGATTTATATCCGGAGTTTTCTGTAGTAGTGGACAGAAAGATGCATTTGTTTTGTTCAGAGGTTCAAAAATATTCTGCATGGAAGGTTTTAAATCAATTAGCATAGGGATTCATATAAAAAGAGCCATGCACATTTACTGCAGCAAAATCAATGACACTAACAGCAGACTGTCCTGTCAAGTGATTGAAGATGTTTTCATTATTTAATGGTTGATATTAAGTAAAAGCAATATTGTGAGTTTCCATTAACACCAACAAGAAAAATATAAGTAATGAAGAATTTAATAGGCAGTATCTGGCATCTTCACTTCAGTGAAATAAATCCACACTTTATTGCTCCCTGTGTTTAATAAGGATGTTGGGATTTATTTATTTCAGTTTCAAATTTTAGCCAAAATGACTCTAAAATAATAATGAGCTCTTACAACACAAACTAGAGTATTAATCTCCTAGGAGAGTAATAGCCTGGGTGAAATTTACATCTAATCAGCATTGTGGCTCCATCTTCCATTAGCCCTATGTGTTACAACATTGATTTAATAAAACCACTATCTAGACAAGGCAGTTCAATCACTTAGAGCATTACTAGCCAGAAAATGCTTCTGCTACTGCTGTTTCCATGCTGAAGACTAGATGTAATGAAAGCATTTTCCATCTATTTGCTGTTGCATAAATACATAGCACCCTCACCATCTCCATAGCAGTGCAATTACTGAATAAAAAAAATAGTACAGAATACAGTTCTTTGGGGACAGTTTCGCTTAACTAATTAATGTTTTATCTGCAGATGGAATGAAAGATTCCTATCTGCTCCTGCATGCCTCTGGGTGTTGGAAGGAATGGGGGAGGGGCAAAGAATGGAGTTTCACCTATTCTAATTATATTTTAGATAAAATTCATGAATATTTACAATCTACTTTTACAAAGATGGTTGTTAAATTGTAAATGGGTTGTTGTATTTCTTGCATGAGTGAAAATCAAGAAGGAAAAAGAAGGGAAGAATATTAAAATTAAGATAGTCCTTGGTGGGAAAAGGCAACCTGGGGAATAGCAGAGAAGTTCAATTAAAAGTATTTGGGAGGGGGAGGAAGGGAAGGAATGACCCTTGTCAAACATCACACAGTAGGACCACTAAGAGGTACATGTTATATATTAGAACTATTTCTATTTCAGAGAGGGTAGCAGGGCCTTGTCTAGAATGTATATGTATGAATCAGCCCCCAGAATTTAAATGTAAATCACTGGATATAATGTATTAGTGATGGGACTTGTTATCTCAGAAGAAAGAAGCAACCTATCACTATTCCCATCTGAGAGAAGACAAATTAGAAGGAATTATTGCATTCTGTCTAGGAAACTGCTGACACAGCTAGACCTTCAGAGTTGTTGTTGTTGTTGATTTTAGCATCCATTGTTTGCAAAGTGTTACATATATTTTGTCACCTTTGTTTGTATCCAGCACCTAACACAATGGTGTAATTATTGTTGGGGCTAAATAAATATTTAAAAAAATGATTGATTCTGTGCTGCCATGAGCTAGGGATAGAGATTTTAAGAAGCATTTATTAATCATCTGTTAAATATATATATATATATATATATATATATATATATATATATATATATATATATATATATATATAATTATGTTAGGCATTTGGGAAGGTAAAGATAAAAGTAAAATCATTATTACCCTCGCAAAGCTTGTACATTCTTAGCTGAGGGCTGTGGAGGGAAGGGTTCTAACGTGTACACAGATAAATATAATACAAGGAAGGACTGAAAGGAGAAAGTGACAGATCTAGACAATGTACTTTATGAAATTCTGAGGAGGGAGAACTAGGGAATAAGTCAAGGCCTCATGAAGCGGGTGACTCTTCAGCTCAGCTGAAAAGGAAGAAAGAATTCTGAAAATATGAGATGAGAAGGGCAATGCAAATGGGTAACGACAGAGAGGACAGCTTAGTGATTTTTGTAATCCCATATCTGCAAGAGTGCTTATGGGAAGAGCAGGATTTTTCCCCCTAGATAGAAGGAAAGAGGAAATGAAGGTCAAGGAGGCAGCCATATGGGTTAGAGGAAGTCTGAGAAATCTGGAGGAGTCAGAATTGCAAAGGATCACTAGTATCTTGAATTTAATATAATCATAAAGAGTTTCAGTCTTGTCTCTCTCACTGACCAATTTAAGGTCTGACCTGTCTGGACAGAATTTGCAGAGACCCAGAGATGGTAAAAAGTTATGATTCTGGGGTTTAGAGCCTGGGTGATTGAGAGGTATCATGACAAAAAAAACTGGCAAGATTAGTGTGCTTCCTCCATCAATTAGAACGTGAGCATTAGGAAATCAATGATTATCTTAATTTTCTATTTTTGTCCCCAGTTTTGTACCTGACAGATAGTTTAATTATTTAGGGAAACTTTTAAATTCCATTCCAGGCCACTAGGAGGATGGCCAGGTTGAATAGATAGGTAGATCAGGTTGAACAGAGAGGTAAATAAAGATGATGATAAACTAACAGAAGGCTAAGAACTCATCATCCTCAGGGAGTCAGACAGATATGAGCCAAGTTAAAATTTATATAGGGAAACAGAAATTGACCGGCAGACAAAATGTCAAGAAGAGGGATAGGCATTAAGGAATTCTTTTGGGGGGAAGGGGGATTAGATTTTTCATTTACTTTGTGTAGGGAACCCTGGGGTGGAAAACTTCTTCTACCAAGGGGCATCAGTAACAACTCTACAATTTACAATCTTAGAGATTTGCCTGGTGGAATTGAAAGATTAAGTCACTTTCCCTGTATCTCATTGCCAGCACGGCCATCATATGGAATTTGAACTCAGGTCTTTATGACAGAGCCTGGCTATCTCTCCATTATTTCATGCTTCCTCTTTTCATTAAAGGACCAAAGAAAAATAAGCCATAATAATGGTTTCTAAGGAATATAGTTTTATCATAAAATTTTGGTAATAAATAAATACTTAATAATTACTCTACTGGTATCTACTCTAAAGGAAATAACATCTAATAGTTAGTTGACTATTCCTTTACTTCTTCACTTAATTATTCTAATGCCTTCCACCCCCTTAAAAAGTCACAGTTTCCAATTTTACTACTTTATTTAGTGGTCAGTTTATAAACCATTCAGCTTCACTACAATCTACATATTAATCCATTTTTAAATGTGGAATAAGTATACAGAGCTTTGGAAATTGGGTATTCGGAGAGTGGCGAAATGTCTAGTTGATGAGTCAATGATACTTTCTGAGTGTCTCTTTTTTTTTTTTTTTTGCAAAATTTTGGATCAGCTGCTCTTGAGGGGCTATGAATGCAGCCTAAATAGAAATGAAATGTGGAAGTTGAGAGCTACATGCATGTATGCATATATGTGTTTATGCATATATATGTGTATATATCTATATTTATTATACATAATTCACAAAGATTTAGGGTTTGAAGGCACTTTCATCACTGCAATCCATCAATGAAGATGTTTTTGGTATTTTTACATATGAGGAAACTGAGACTCAGAGAGATTGAGCAATCTTTAGTATATGAGGTACATATGGATAGCATGTTAGTATGTTATATATATATTATGTATATATACTATATATAGTATATTAGTATTAATATATATGTATATATATATATATATGTATATGAAGCAGGAATTTTTAAGTCAGCACTCCTATTCACGGAGCATCATTCCTAATGAAGAACAAGTTTAAAATAGAGATACAAGAAATTGTTTATAAGGACTCTAATTCTATTAGCAACTTATAAATATAAAGCAAGGGGGATAGGAAAAGGAGTGATTACAGCTAAGGAACAAGACATGAACTTTTAGTTTCCAAAGAAGTTGCTAAATTAGTATTTAAAAATGATACTTTAGACTATTAAATCACAGATTCCTAAGTTTTTATGCCTATGCCTATGAGTAAGTACATTGAGACTGGATGACTACTCATTTATGATTAACAGATTAATAAATGTAGAGCAGAGCTTCTGAAGCTAGCATCCACGACTTCATTATTCTTTCTGCTATTGTGCTAGCTGAATTTACATATAATTAGTTTATTTTGTAATTCTACAAATTTTATGCATTTAAAATCATTATTCTTAGAAGGATTTAAGTGGATTTGCCAGATTGCCAGTGGGTTCAAGGCACAGAATATATTAAGAACCCCTGAAATGTTGTAACAACAATGCTGCTAGGAGCTGCTGTGGTGGTATAACACCAACAAGACCAACAACACCAGCACACAGGAGGGCTGCTGGCACAGGTTCCTTGATCTGCTTTTCTAAGAAAAGCAACTTTAAGGGGTTTATAATCTCACTTTAATTAAACATACATATATTATTCACTTAGTTCAGAGGAAAAGGTCAGCACCCTGAACTTCAGAGAAAACATAAACAGAAATTACAAGCAGAAATTATATAACCAGAGCATATAACACAAATCAGCAGACAGGGCTTCTAACAGTCTGTCCATAGCAATACATATGTAGTTATCAGAGAGAGAAGCAGAAACATCTCGGTTTTCAAAGCTGGGGAGGGGGGTGCTACTTAATGGCCACCAAGAGTCTTGTCTGGTCAAGTCACATGAATACTCTTCCAATGAGTGAGCCCCAAAGCAAAGTGCTAACCTCAGAGTATATATACAGGGTCAGCCCACAGAGGGCGTCAAAACCATGTGACTCAAACTCACATGACTTAGGCTTGTGACTTAAACAGGTCATCAAAGACTCTTGATTAATCAAAGACTCTTGATTAAAGCAAAGGCAAGTCTCAATCAAAGGCACTTGATTACCTTAGTGCTGAGAAGAAATAGACCTCCAAAAGAAAAATTGCAAAACAAAAAGTCTCACTTTGTTTGCCATTACAAATGTAGAGGCTACATATAGCAGGTTCATCATTTACCACCCTATGGCTGTATGAAATTGAAATATTTATAGAAATTAAAGGGAATACCAAGCAAATTTTGAAAACCACAGGTCTAATAATTCAGAGCCCTGATTCAATGACAGAATTAATAAATGATTTAGAATATTTCCAGAACACCTCCTGAATCTTTCAAACAACATTGTAATACCAATGGATATGATACTATTGATAGACAAACGTGAAGTGATGTTTTTGTATAGTAGCCAACTGGAAAATTTTAAAAAGTCAATTTTATTTTAGAAATTAGGTACTCATTTCATGTTGCTCATATTCCTATGTGAAATTTCTATCATAGTCTATGTTAAAAGCAAGTTATGCCATTGGTTATCACTAGCCACCTCTTCACCTTACCTCATGTCCATTAGACATGAGTTAGTATTTCACTCCTGTAAGTCAAAGATGGTAATTAATTTCACCTAAAGTATGAAAATATAACAGTAGCCAAGGAAACAATCTCAGGACTTAAAAGGAGTTGGAATTAGAAAATGAAAATCAGATAGTGAATCTTAAAATATTTTTAATACACTCAGATTCTGTTTATTACTCCTTGGTTGCAATTCCACAGAAACCTGTTGTAATAGGATTAATATCTACTGCAACATGGAGGAGGCCTATGGCCCTTCTCCTTCACTCTTCCAACAGGGATTACGTTTCCCTAAAAGGAGACAAAGTTCTCCCTAGGACCTGATTATCCCTCAGTTCCCTTATATGTCTTCCTGATCACCTAAGGACTTTAAAATCACAGCCACAAGGAGTCTAGCCCTCTTAGACTTGGTGTGTGCCTGAGATCACTTGCTCACCATACCTTGATGATACATTGACGACGTATGTTTCATAAGTCAAAGTTGAAGATAATAGCTACTACATTATCCTTTTTGCATATCAATGCTGTCTCAGAGCAAAGTCAACCTCCTTTTTGTCAAATGTTCAATCACTTATGAATTCCTCATTTTGTCTACATTTGAAGCTAAACTAAAAGATGTCTATTTGGCCTCTTATACCTGTATCTGTGGGTGAGTGAAACTTGTGTGAACTTAACTTCAGGGAGTATTTTACTAGACTGAGGGTTTTATATATCCTGGAAGTTGCTAGGAAAATTCTAGCTAAGACATAACTATATGATTTAAATATATATTTGTGTCTGAATCCCCACATTTCTAAAATGGCCTCTGACATATCCCTTCATCTGGAAAGTTTGAATAAATGAGAGTCTTAGCCATTTTAATTGCTACACAAACTCCCAAATTAGAAATGGAACTATCATCTACTGTCTATTCATTAATGTCACTTAACATTGAATCCTATTACTGCTGTCATTTTCTATTATGTATTTATACAAATAGATAGCTTTAAAGGTATAATTTTAAAAAAAATTATCTGAGTCACTCATCACTTTCAATAGTTCCTCGGAGTCTACTTTCTCTCAGAACACAATTTTAAACATAGGAAGAAAAACTTACTTTTTAAAATTCATAAAATAGACTAGCTCTCTTCTTATTTTTTCCACAGGTTTCCAAATTTGTTTTTTCCCCTCAGTGGTACTGAATTATGAATGGCATATTTGTGAAGTTCTTTTTTTCTTAAACTATGCTTTTGGCAAAACCTAGGTTTTCTAACCTTTTGTCAAAAAGATCATTTTCTATTTGTATAGGTGTAAAAATGAATCAGTGGATCAGAAAGCTATTAAAACAGATTCATTAATTTTTCAGGTCTCAATATTCTATTAAATTATAAATCATATTTATGTGAAATATGAGAGCAGTATGGAATAGTGGCTAGAGAACCAGCTCCAAACCACTGATTCAAATCTTGCCTTTGAAATATACTGTCTACGTGATCTGGGGCAAGCCATTTAATATCTCACTGTGCTTAGAACATTCTCTAGCACCATAAATTGTAGAGAAAGGACCAACCTACATTTGTAGAGGGGGGTTCCTCAAATGGGAGCTCTTTCTGCTAATGATTATAGTAAAAACAAATACGACTGTAAAATTACAATAGTGACTCCTTTACCTCATATTTATAGATCAAATAAAAGAATAAACTAAGAAATGATCATTGAAGCCTTTTTTCAGTCTATGTATTATGGGATTAAACCTGTACTAAAAACATCAGCAAAGTAGTTTTTATAATAGCTCCTATTAATTCTTTTTGTAAATTTTGTGCCTAAAAGCTGTCTTCCAGGATATCATTCAACCTAAATGGATAGTTTTAGTACCAGATGATGAAGACAAATCAACCTTTGGAGATGTGTGAGAAAGAAAAATCCTCAAACAAATGCTTTATAAATACTTTTCACGTTTCTTTCTATTATTGACAGCATCAATATACAAAGAAGACAATGAAAATTTTAGAACCATTGTTTTTTCAAATATTATGGCTATCTGGCGGAGTCAGCATTGAATTTGAAACAAGAATTTGATTACGATGATGACTAACATGTGTTTATAATACATATCATACCTATATACATGCATATCTACATACAGGCATGCACTTACACTTATACATATGTATTCATGTATGTAATTTTAGATCCATGGCTCCAAAATAAAACCATTTAGACATAACTGCATGGAGTCATGCTTGATACCCTCAAGTAATATAATTTAATTATCTAATTAAAAGAATGAATTAAATGATAATGTTTGCAATAATATATAATTAAATGTGAAACATATACACACACATAATTACACTCATCTGAAGTAGAAATTTTAAAATCCAGGGGTCAACTTGCTAAAGACCCTAGCTGATATATCTAAGGAAAACATCTCTACAACAACAACAACAACACCTGCACTTTGTGTAAATATGTATATCATTCAGCATAATATACAGACATGTATATATGTTGATCAATATACTAACTTTAAACATACTAACATACTAATATCAGAATTAACATACACATATGTTAATTTGCTACATGGTATACATATTGTATAATTCTGTTTGTTATACTTGCAAATTGAAATTGTTTCGAAGTACCAATTTGGTATGTGGCTTTTGCTAATTATTTAGGTTTATTCAAATGAAATGGCTTTCTACTGAATATTACATCTTTAAAATCCTCTTCTTATAAGTTTTCTATATAGTTTCCCTCCATGTATAATTGTGACTTAGTATAAAAAACATCATTTACCTGCAACGAGGACCTCTCAATTAAATTTAATTTTGTCAACATTTATTAAGTTCCTAACATTTGCAGAATACTATGCTAGCTGTTGGGGAAGATGCAAGGCATTGATAGGGCTAAGTCTCTGTCTTCATGGAGCTTATAGACAGTAGAGGTATACAAGTACAACATGAATACAACTATTTTGCAACATGCAACCTAAGACATGATTAAAAGAATCAAAGAACAGCATGGAAAAGCACATAGAGTTGGCCTAAGTGTCAGGAAGACATGGAGACAAGTCTCACTTGGCACAAACTGGCTGTGTGAGCCATGGTATCTTGCTCACTCCAAGTGCTGTAGACAACTCTAAGACTTTAAATTGAAGAAATGTTAACTAATTTGCTTTAGCAGAAGGAGTTTCCTTACATGAGAGTTCCCTCTACCAATAAAATCATAGGTCTAGTCTTTATCTTTTAAAATAATCAAAGGAAAGAGTGTAGTCCATTGTTTGGATCATTTGTTATTGAGTATTTATGGAAACATACGGATTAAAAAACCCATACAGTATAAGAAGTTGTGTATGTGTATGTGTATGTGTGTGTGTATATATATATATATATATATGTATATGTGTGTATGCATGTGTATATGTTTGTATGTATATATGTATGCATGCAGAACACATATATATATGTGGATATATAGGTGTGTATACATACATGCATACATATTTAAAGTTCTACTCATACTCCTTAAATCATTGATCAATTACTATACTGGTGTATTAAAATATCTGTGGGTTTCAAAGGGAGAAATGTAAACTAGGATCAAGGTAGAGGAATATTCGGCAATTGGCAGTCATGAGCAAGAAATGAAGGAAATGAGGGAAGCAGGAAAAGAAATAGTTTATAGTAGAAGGGATTGTAAAAGATGTTCTGTAATCAGGTGAAAGTTGAGGCTTAGTTAAATCCAGAAAGTTGGGATATTGATTAAAAATTTCAAGGATATAAAGAAATAAGTTGTGAATATAGAAAGACTTCTAAAAGTAGGGAAAACTAAGATGTGGGTGAGACTGAAGAACTTGGCCTCGGAAAGAATCTGGTTAATTAGAATAGTGGTGAAGCTTTGGAAAAAGGGATAGGCATTGTGTTGAATCTGAAATGGTTATATTAAAAGTCCAGGATTGAGGAGTTAGCATGATGGGAGATAGTTTGGAATGGGATATTTGTCAGGAGAGGAGTGTGTTGGTTACCAAAAATGGTCTCCTTAGCACTTAGTCAACAAGTGCCCTTGAATAGTTTGGCTTTTTCCCCTGAACTAACTAAATGCTGTTTGTATGTTGGAATGGAGTAAGCTTGTCGGCCCCTTCACCTTGCTTCCCTTGCTTAAGCAGATGGAAAGAACCTGTGCTTTCCCCGGTGTACCTTACACTGCCCTGCCCCCACTCCCCGCCCCGCAGAAGCTGGATGGTTAAAAACAGCTTCCATTGGAGCCAGAGGCTGCTACAGCTACAGCTACAGCCGAAGCTGAAGCAGGAGCTGCCGGTAGCAGAGCTGACCTACGTGAGGATCAAGGAGTGCTGAACAAGGACTTGAGGCCAGTGGGTAATCTTTTTTACCATAGAGGGGAAGCATGTATATGATTTTGCTTTATACCATCATGCTTCTCTGTGGTCTCCTGGTTACTCTTGTGAGGTGGACTTACTGGGCCTGGAAGCTTTTGATCAAAATGGGGATGCTGGTTTGTGGGTTGGTTACTGTGGAGCCTAAATATATGCTTTGATTCTTCTGCCTCCTACTTTGAGAATTTCTTATATCTGGCGGTTCCGAACCTTTCAGACATATATATGATTCTTTTTGAAATTATAAATTCTGCCCTCATACTACAAGGAGAAGGGATGCTTAGCTGGCAAAACTTAGGCAATAAATGAATATATAGAGCTAATAAGTTTTAAAGGTCTAAATGGAAAGCAGAGTGCTAGTGTTTTGGTAATCTGATATCCAGGTGTTTTTTCTGCCCCACTAAGAGTATCTATGGGCCTTCTGTATATAGGGAGGATGTCAGCTATGAGACTTGTTGAAAATCTGATCCTATCAATTTTTCTTCTGCCCTACTGAGTGCATTTGGCTTCCCATGAGATTTGAGTGCTTTATCTTCACCCATTAGATTGTCAGCTCTCTGAAAGCAGGATTTATAAATGATGATGGTGATGATGATGATAGCTAATATTTATATAACACTTACTATGTGCCAGGCACTCTGATAGGCACTTTACAAATATTATCTCATTTGTTCTTCACAACAACCCTGTGAGGTGGTTGCTATTATTATTTCTATTTTACAGCTGAGAAAACTGAGGCAAAAAGATCTTAAGTGAGTTGCCCATGGCCACATAGCTACTAAGTGTCTGAGGCCAAATTTTAAATTGGATGCTTCTGACTTTCTGGCCTAGTGCCATATCCATTGCACTACCTATCTACATGTTTATATTCCCCACTGTTTATCATAGTGCCATAAACACATCAGGTACTTAATAAATGTTAGTTGAATTGAAGTTTGCATTAGAAGTTCCAAGTTTCTACTGCTAATATCCTCTCTTTTTATTCTCCATTTTAGAAGCAGTATGGCATAGTGGGTTGATTGCTGGACTCAGAAATCAGGAATACCAGAGTTCAGATCCTGCCTCTGATACTTACAAACAACATGACCATTGGAAAGTTACTTAACCTCTCTGAGAACCATTTATAAAGCACTCAAAATACTCTTTTTCCATTTGCAAAAAAAATGTAAACTGGAAAATTTGACTCATGATTTGGTGAAGTAAAACTTTCTGAGTGCGGTGGCTCATGGAGGACTGTATTTGGATGGACTGTCATCAGGGATGCTATAGTTGGGATTCATGTTTTGTGTAAGCATTAAACTGAGTTACTTTAGAGGCTCCTTCTAATAATATATTTTCATGTTTTATGATTCTATTTATTTTAGCCTATATGACTTGGCAAATACTTGATATACTACTATAGATGCTTCAATTAGGTAGTTCAGACAAACATTCCATTGATTCATAAAACTAAAAAGTACTTTTGGGCTCATCAATCCCAACCCCCTGTCATATAGTTGAAAATACTAAGACCTAGTGAGGAGTATTCACTGGTACAATGTCTCTAAGCTAGTTAGTAGCAGAGCTGGGACTAAAGCTGAGCTAGCTGACAATGAATCCCAGTTTTGCCATCAACTAAGTATGATTAAAGGACAGTCGCTATTATAGTTCCTTAAGTCTGATGCCTTTTTTCATTTTCTTTTGAGTGTCTCTGCCTTTTAAAATTGTCCAGGGGATAAAAAGCTGGAAAATATAACCTCATTTATGCCTTAATATAAATTAATGGGAATAATATAAATTAAAGTCCTCTTTAATTCCCAATACAATAAATCTTCAATTAGCCTTACCCTCAATTAATCATAGCTTTCAAGTAGCATTTTTTCCTGCCTGAATTCTTATGTTGGAAAGAAAACAAATTGATATCAGGGTCAGCAAAGCAAAAGCATGAAATTAATCAATATCCACTCTCCCTCATCCCACCACAAGTATGACCATTTTGAAATATTTTCATCATTTTTCTCCTGAAATTTTTTTCTGAATTTTTTAAAGAGAATTTTTCAAGGATAATGAATAAAACATTCTTGCTTCCCAGATTTTACTCACCAAAATTACTTTCTTAAAAAAACCTCCTTGCAAGTAGTGAGATATGGTAGCTAAGGACAGTAACACAGTTTCAGAGGATATTGTCATTTAAAAGGATGAGATTTAAAAATCTCATTTTCAAAGGATCCAAAAGAATATTTTTCTAGTAGCATAAGATCACAAAATTGCAAAAAGTTGCAAATAAGAAAGTGAAATGACTAAAACAAGGTTCACAAATGAAACTAGAAAGATAACAGAAAATACATTAAACAGAAGAAACTTGCTACTTTTTCTATATTGATCAAGTCTCCTTGATTGATGAGTGTGTGCAAATAACATATTTTCACTTTAACTCTTCATGGTTTTTTTGTGTAAATAATAAGCATTTTTTAAAATAACCAAAATAACATAAATAAATTTGAGAAAAAGGAGCTAGACTGGACTAAATGCAAACAAACTAAATCCATGTTAGAGTTGGCACAATTTTAAAAGCTTGCAGGGATTAATTTTTAAGATAGCATAAAAAGAAAAAAAACAGAAGGAAAATGTCAAATTTTCATTTCAAAAGTAACTGAGTCAACATAAGTAACTGATAACCCACATATTTACTTTCTCACCTGCATAAAATATTTATTAGAATGTTTTATGCACACATTAAGAGTATTAATAAACATATGAGAAAAGACTAAGCAGACATGCCTGACTCTTCATCACTCCATGGACATCTGTCCATCGGGTTTTCTTGGCAAAGATACTGGAATGGTTTACCATTTCCTTCTCTAGTCACAAACAGAGGTTACATGAGTTGCCCAAGGTCACACAGCTAGGAAGTTTCTGAGGCTGGATCTAAACTCAGGTTTTCCTGACTCCAAGCCCAGTGTTCTATACATTGTGCTACCTAACAAAAGAAATAAATATATCACTGTTTGGCATTTGTTAATTACAACAAAAAAAAAGTAAGAAAAAACACATTCATGAACTCATCTTACAGGATTTCTCCTATGTATACATTTAATTACATAAGATTTCTTGATATATCTTGTCACAGATAGCTTTTATTAAATGATCCCATGATCATCAACATCAAAAAAGGCTTAAAAAGGAAAGATTTATTTTTATCAATGTATATTGATCAGACCTGTAATTTAGAAAATAAGAAAAACCTTTGAAACTGAATGGAAGATGCTTGGAATAGGAATAGACCTGGGGAAAAAGACCAGTTAAAATTATATTGCTGTAGTTCACATGAGAAGTGATGAGGGCTTGAATAAGAGTTGTGGTTGTATGAGTGGAGAGATGTCATGAAGTTATAAAGGACAAGATTTGATAACAGTTTGGATACTCATGGTAAAAAAAAATGAGTTGTGAGGGATAAAAGTGAGGTTAGGAATATGGGTGACAGGAAAGATGATGGTGGCTAGACAGAAAGAGGAGTATTTTTGTCAAAAGATAGTGAGTTCTGTTTTGGATATATTGAGTTTCAGATACTTCTGGGACATCTAGTTTGAAAAACCCAAGGGCAGTTGGAGAAGCATGAAAGATTACAGAGATATTTTGCATTAGTAGCTTTGAAATATTAAAAGACCTGCGGGAACATCTCATATGTGCAATACAAACATGGGGGATTTATGGAAGGACATGGGCAAGAGTCACACAGGATGAGAAGGCAAAGATGATATGGTATGGTGGATGGAGTACTCACACCATTGATAATATCTTTGCTCCATTCAAGTATCTAATTATCAAATTTTCAAATTGTGTACTTACCTCATAAGCAATTACTTTAAACTTAAACTAAATGAAACCACATCCTCTAGTTTCTTCCCAGGGGTCACTGAATATTCAATCAAATGATTTACAGATCCATGGCACTGTATTATTATGCAAAAGATCATCCTGAAGCTCTTTAAAATGTTCACTCATAAAATATATATCAAATTTTATGCACTGTATTGTATTGAACAATAACTGACTTCATGTAGTACTCCTTCCATTGTGCCATGCTGGTTTCCAAACTTACTGGCTACAACCAAAGATATCTGGCCAGGATGTCTGCAAATCATGTCATATAAATGTCAACTTAATTAAACCAGAAATGGTTTGAATTTTAGCCTGAAACTCAATATGCTTCTTGAGGATAGGTCTTTGTATTTTCAGATTTCAGTTCCTTTTATTTAATTAATAGTTGTAGAATTTTATCCAGAAGAGTAAATTTAGGGGAAATAAGACAGCTGTTTGTGTATAGGACTAATATATATATATATATATATATATATATATATATATATATATATATATATATATATATATGTATATATATATATATATATGAATGTATGTATATCATACACATACCATATATACATATATGGAAAGGGGAGACAGACAGACAGACACAGAGAGAGAGACAGAGAGTTTTTTTGCTGGGCACCAGGGGTAGAACAAGGTAATGATATAATTTTGTAATAATTAGATCTTTCCTTAATGGGTAGAATTTTGGAGGTAAGAGTATCCCTCTCATTAAAGGTCTTCAAACAAAGGCTGGATGCCTTTTATTTGCTATTTGCCTATACAAAGTTAGAAGGTATTCTTATACCTAGGTTATTCTTATACCTATATAACCAAGCAAATATGAATCTGTCTAGAAACCTCTGAAATTCTGTTTCTGAAATAGTGATCAACTTGAGAAATGTCACTAGCACCAAAATAACTACTAAATAAAACTTATAGGTTACCAAAGTGAAGGTAGAATCTATTTTTAGCTGTATCAGTGATGGGTAGCTAGCATTTATATAGCTTTTTCAGGTTTACTCACTATGCCATCTGTGTGTGTGTGTGTGTGTGTGAGCACGTGCACGCATGAATATGATCTTATCAAAAATATGAACATATAAAATGCAGAATATAAGAAGAGTCCATGATAGAATATAAGCTTCTATTACAAAGCTTTTTAAAGAAAAAATACAATTTAAGAACTAGCTAAAATGATTCATTTGCTTTTTTCACATCTGACCCCTTTTTTGTTTTGTTTTGTGCATTAAAATTATTTCCTGGCATATCTATCACTACCAACTAACTTATCATAACCATTTACCCAAATAAAATGCCTCTCTTTTGATGAATATGTATGTTAATCAAAATAAATGAACACATTATCCATTTTGGATAGTGCGTATCTCATTTTGCATCTTTAGACAATCGCCTCTCTGAAAACAAATGACAGATAGGTTTTATTATTAATATTTTGATATCACAGAAGTTGTGGACCAAATGTCTTTATATCATCATCATTACCAAGTTTCATTTTTTCTCCTATTTTTAATGCAATTTAGATAGAAATTGTCAAGACAGAGTGATTTAATAGAAACAGCATGAGATCTGAAGGCTTATGTTCAAATTCTGGCTTTGCTCTTTATTCTGCAAGCATAGAAAGTCATTTATAGCTTGGTCATTTCCTCTGTAAAATGAGAGTACTGGACTAGATGAGCTCTAACATACCTTCTTTTTGATATTATTATCATTGTAATTATCATTATTATCACCATCATTACTATCCTTACAATTAGATTACTTTCACCCAAGAAGCATAGGAAGTTTTTAAGAAGGACATATCATTGTAACAAACAAAATAAGGAAGAAAAGGAAGTCTCTAAAAAGCTAGATATGGAGGCATAAAGAATCCACTGAAGATATATGCATAATTAACCTGCCGAATACACACACATATACACATGTATAGTTGTTCAGTTATTTTTTCAGTCGTATGTGACCCCATTTGGGGGTTTTCTTGACAGACATACTAGACTGATTTTTCATTTCCTTTTTCAGTTCATTTTACAGATGAGGAAACTGAGGCAAACAGAGTTAAGTGACTTGCCCAGAGTCATACAGTTGGTAAGTGTCTGATGACAGATTTGTATTCAAGGAGATAGATCTTCATGACTCCAGGCCCAGTACAGGGTGTCCATAAAGTCTGTGTACAATTTAAAATACTTGTAACTTTGTAACTATATGTGATAGAAAGAATCTGTAACATGGATAAGAAAGCTTGATGTATCTAGTTTATTTTTGTCTTTAGAAATTTTATGTTTTAGATGGCGGCTGGTAAGCACGGACTAGAGTGAGCTCCGTACCCGAGTCCCTCCAAAAACCTATAAAAATGGCTCTGAACCAATTCTAGAACGGCAGAACCCACAGAACAGCAGAGGGAAGCAGGGCTCCAGCCCAGGACAGCCCGGATGGTCTCTGGGTGAGCTCTGTTCCACACGGAGCTGGGAGCTGGGAGCTGGGAGCTGGGAACGGAGTGGAGCAGAGCCCAGCCTGAGCGGCGTGGACGATCCAGACGAGAAGCCGGGCGGAGGGGGCCCTAGCGCCCTGAATATGTGAGCTGCGGCAGTTACCAGACCCCTCGACCCACAAACACCAAAGACTGCAGAGAAGGTTAGTGGGAAAAGCTGCAGGAGTGGAAGGAGTTCGCGGTTGGGCTTCCAGCCCCAGGGACAGCAGAGGTGGGGCAGCTACAGCTGTTGTTACTTCCAGCTCCAGGCCCACCTGGTGGGAGGAATTAAGTGACGGATCAGAGCAGGAGTGCACAGCCTGCCGAAGATCTAAGCCCAGTCCGGGTTGGGGGTTGGGGAAGGAGCAGTGCTGGTGTGGCAGGGCTGGCACCTCCCCCCCAAACGTGGAACATAGAACTCTGTAATCTACAAGCAGTCATACCCCACTGAAAAACTCAAGGGTCAAGTTAGTTGGTTGGGAATATGGCCAGGCAGCGAAAACGCGCCCAGATTCAGTCTCAGACTTTGGATTCTTTCTTTGGTGACAAAGAAGACCAAAACATACAGCCTAAAGAAGACAACAAAGTCATAGAGCCTACAACAAAAGCCTCCAAGAAAAACATGAACTGGCCCCAGGCCATAGAAGAACTCAAAAAGGATTTGGAAAAGCAAGTTAGAGAAGTAGAGGAAAAATTGGGAAGAGAAATAAGAAGGATGTGAGAAAACCATGAAAAACAAGTCAATGACTTGCTAAAGGAGACCCAAAAAGTACTGAAAAATACACTGAAGAAAACAACACCTTACAAAATAGACTAACTCAAATGGCAAAAGAGCTCCAAAAAGCCAATGAGGAGAAGAATGCCTTGAAAGGCAGAATTAGCCAAATGGAAAAGGAGGTCCAAAACACCACTGAAGAAAATACTACTTTAAAAATTAGATTGGAGCAAGTGGAAGCTAGTGACTTTATGAGAAATCAGGATATTATAAAACAGAACCAAAGGAATGAAAAAATGGAAGACAATGTGAAATATCTCCTTGGAAAAACCACTGACCTGGAAAATAGATCCAGGAGAGAGAATTTAAAAATTATTGGACTACCTGAAAGCCATGATCAAAAAAAGAGCCTAGATACCATCTTTCAGGAAATTATCAAGGAGAACTGCCCTGATATTCTAGAGCCACAGGGCAAAATAGAAATTGAAAGAATCCATCGATTGCCTCCTCAAATAGATCCCAAAAAGAAATCTCCTAGGAATATTGTTGCCAAATTCCAGAGCTCCCAGATCAAGGAGAAAATACTGCAAGCAGCCAGAAAGAAACAATTTGAGTATTGTGGAAACCCAATCAGAATAAACCAAGATCTGGCAGCTTCTACATTAAGAGATCGAAGGGCTTGGAATGCGATATTCCGGAGGTCAATGGAGCTAGGATTAAAACCTAGAATCACCTACCCAGCAAAACTGAGTATCATGTTCCAAGGCAAAATATGGAGTTTCAATAAAATAGAGGACTTTCAAGCTTTCTCAGTGAAAAGACCAGAACTGAATAGAAAATTTGACTTTCAAACACAAGAATCAAGAGAAGCATGAAAAGGTAATCAAGAAACGGAAATTGCAAGGGACTTACTAAAGTTGAACTGTTTTGTTTACATTCCTACATGGAAAGATGATGAGTATGATTCATGAGACCTCAGTATCAGGGTAGTTGAAGGGAATATGCATATATATATATATATATATATATATATATATATATACACACATATATATATGTTTATGTATATATATAAGTGAATGTGTATGTATGTATGTATCTCTGTGTATATGTATGTGTGTGTATGTATGTGTATATATATATGTGTTTATATATACATATATATATATATGTAAAAGAGAGAGAGCAGACACAGGGTGAGTTGAGGATGAAGGGAAGATACCTAAAAGAAATAAAATGAAATTAAGGGATGAGAGAGTAACATACTGAGAGAGGGAGATAGGGAGAGATAGAATGGGGTGGATTATCTCGCATAAAGGTGGCAAGAGGAAGCAGTTCTATGGGAGGAGGGGAGAGGGCAGGTGAGGGGGGAATGAGTGAACCTTGCTCTCATCAGATTTGGCCTGAGGGGGAATACCATACATACTCAGTTGGGTATCTTACCCCACAGGAAAGAAGAGGGAGGAAGATAAAAAAAAAATAAAAGGCGGGGAGATGATGGAGTGGAGGGCAGATGGGGGTGGAGGTAATCAAAACAAACACTTTGGAAAGGGGACAGGGTCAAGGGAGAAAATTCAATAAAGCAGGATGGGTTGGGAAGGAGCAAAATGTAGTTAGCCTTTCACAACATGAGTATTGTGGAAGGGTTATACATAATAATACATGTGTGGCCTAGGTTGAATTGCTCAACTTCTTAGGGAGGATGGGTGGGAAGGGAAGAGGGAAGGGAATTTGGAACTCAAAGTTTTAAAATCAGATGTTCAAAAACAAAAAAAGTTTTTATATGCAACTAAAAAATTAGATACACAGGCAATGGGGTGTAGAAATTTATCTTGCCCTACAAGAAAGGAAGGGAAAAGGGGATGAGAGGGGAGGGGGGTGATAGAGGGGAGGGCTGACTGGGGAACAGGGCAACCAGAATATAAGCCATCTTGGAGTGGGGGGGGAGGGTAGAAATGGGTAGAAAATTTGTAATTCAAACTGTTGTGAAAATCAATGCTGAAAACCAAATATGTTAAATAAATAAATTGCATTTAAAAAAAATAAAATAAAATAAAATAAAAAAAGACAAATACAGCACATAGATGACCCATAAAACCCATAAAACCAAAGAAAAGTAAACAAAATTGGGATGAACATAGCTTCAATTTCAAAAAACTAAAAAAAAATAAATAAATAAAATAAAAAAAAATAAAAAAAATAAAAGAAATTTTATGTTTATTTTATTTTCATTTTTAGAAATTGAACTCAGAAATTACTTATTTTTCAGGATTACCATTGACCCATGGCTTCACTAGAAGAGAAAGTAAGCTGTGTTCTTTGGTTGGCTGAACTAAAATCTACCACCGCTGTTCAAAGTCTGCCATTTTCTTGCCCTCCACATTTGCCAGATTTGACTCCATTGGATTTCTTTTTATGGGGACATGTGAAAACTATTGTTTATTCAACCAAACCTTGATCTAAAGAAGACTTGCAAGCTAGGATAACTGAAGTGATTGCTGGCATTAGTGAAAATCAGTTTGAAAATGTTTTCCACGAACTACAAAATCATATTACCCTTTGTATTAGTAATGATGGTGGACATGTTGAAAATTAACAAGAACAATAAAAAAGTAAGTGTTTTTTTTTATTTCTTTTGCTTTTTACAGATTCTTTCTATCATATATAGTTTCAAAGTTGCAGCTATTTTAAATTGCACACAAACTTTATGGACACCCTGTATTCTATCCACTGTATCACCTACCTGTCCTTAAATACGCATATATATTAAAATATATACGAAATTTTTAAAAGGATGAGTTTAATGGCAAAGTGAGGCATGATTATTTAAAAAAACTTCCAGGAGTCCTTAAATTCAGAACGACCAAAAGAGGGGATGATCGTGCAATCAAACAATTTTTGTTTTGAGATTTTTGTGACAAGAGAAAGATCAAAGAGGAGATCAAAATTTTCTTGGGGTTGATGAGCTGATGGTAAGACATTATGGAGAGAAGGCAGAACTACTCATAGTAATCTTGTTTCTGTTTCTTTTACCGTGAAGAATGTACTTTGGATTGAGCAGGATAAAACAGAAATAGTTAAGAAGGAGCTGACGCCCCACTTAAATGAGGAGATAGCAAGAGCGCACCTAGCTGTCCTCAATGAATTCAAGTCAACATAAGGGGAAGAACTATATATCTATGTATTGAAACACCTAGTCAATTTTTCTACTGAACCATAGATGTCTCTATTTAGATCTTCAGAGCTTAGTTCAGTGCCTAGCATATAATAAGCACTTACTAAATGTTTATTGACAGGCTGAATGAAATTATAGGTCTGTCACTATTAACTCACTCTTACCCTACCCCCCAAAAAAGGATGAAAAAAATCATGCATCAAGTTACTAAAATATGGGGGAGTTTTAGAAGTGGATAATTTATCAGAGAGATCAAAAATGTGTTTCAGTATTAACTAAAAGTTGTGAGAAATGATTTTAAATTTCTTATCCTCTGCTCATCTGCTTTTAGGTGCATGACTTTGTATTTCGTTGTAGTTGTTGAATGGAATATTCTTCACTGAACAATGCCTATCATATGAAGAAATATCTATTCTACTTCCTGAATACTTTTCAAGAGTTTTTATAATAAATTAGGAAAAATAAAATTCTTTTAGGAACACAATTTAATTTTTGAAGGCTAATGTGCATTGTATTGCTATTCTCAACAATTATGAAATACTTAGATTCGTATTGGGATTTGAATAAAATAAATATGGTCATTATTTTATAGCAACTAATAAAATTGAGATTTCAATGCAATAGATTCTCTAAGAATGGGCTGAGTGGTCAGGATCTCAACCCTGGGTGAGGAAAGGTCATTTTCTTCTCTTTGGTTCCCAGGGTTGTCCTGCTTCCCTATGCTGTTGAAAAAAGGCACCCACTGAAACGCAAGGCACAGAGTTGGTAAAAAAATGTTTATGAGAAATAAGATTAAATTAGCCAGATACAATGTTTAACAGGATATTTTCAAAAATCATACTTAGAAACCAATGCCAATAGGATAGAGGTGAAGTAAGGCAAGGGAAAAGGGATAATAACCACTAGTTCCTCATTTTCTTTTATTTTCCTTACCATTACAAGCACCTAACCAAGTGCCCAGGATTTCAAAGCAAAAAGCCTTGTACCTTCCTGCTTCATGCCTTACTTTGAGCCTCTCTAGCCTACCTGGAGACACTGGCTTGAGAAAGAGACCTACCAATGCTGCAATCTCACCAGATTGATGGGAAAGTGCTGCCACCCTCCTCTCTGCCTATTGTCTCTGCTTCTTTTTCACAGGTTCATCTCTGTCATCCCAGTCCCCAGATCATGAGAGATTTCTTTGGAGATGAAGAAAAATACTCTAGATCCCAGGAGTCTGAGATGTCTGGGTGTTTCACAAATAACATGTAGGTAGCACCGACTATGCCAATGTTAGACAGGGAAAGACACAGGACTGCTAGCAGGTGTTCTAGGAAAGGTTTACTCTTGATCTGGGCAGACAGGAAGATAGGAGCAGAGTCATGATATGAGTTTAAGTAAACTAGTTTACTTTATTCTAGTCTATTCTCAAAGAATTGCTGATAGTCTAGTCCATTCTTCTAAAAGTTTGCTGACAAAGGGAACACCAACTCCTACAGCATTCCCTAATCACCCTTCTTGCAGGAGTGAGCAAGAAGGGGGCAGGCAGCTACCCTTACATCTCAATGGGGTGAACTGAGACAGGCACGGCACTCAAGCTTGTACACTCCCCTAAATCCGCCCCCCAAGCCTCAATGGGGGCCAGTTGAGGCACACACAGAATTACGCTGTCATATTCCCCACTCACTGACCAGTGCCCACTTGATTTATAAGGCAACATACAAAGAAAGCAATTTGCCAGCAACAGCCTCACAAGTTTACATTATCTCACCGTTATATCACACAGCAGTCACAGTGGATATTTATAGTTTTAAGCACAAATGTTTATATTATTTATCATTACATAATGCTGTGAAAGTGTGGCAGAGATGTTTACAAGTCATTAGCCTGGGAGCTAGAGATTGTTATGGTCATGGATCCTGGGAAACTGCACTGTAAGAAAGAATAACAAAAATCCACCTTATACACACTAAAATTCACCTAACATACACTGGGTTATTCTTATTTCCTCTAAAGGATATATTTCAGATACAAAATAAAACAGTAGTTGGAAATGAAAATAGTTGACCAAGCAGATCAAACAATCCAGGCCCATACTAGTTGAGTGATAAAATGCTCAAAATACCTTAATGAGGCAAGAACATACAAATCTACCAAGAACTTTGTAGATTAACTGAGGAAACTTAATCTTACTGTGGGACCAGTTGAGGACCCAAATGATTCATGCATCATACTGAAATCCAGATTCTACCAAGTGGGAAGCAGTGGACAGATAATCAAAGCTAGGAAAACCAGGAAAGAGTATTTCTACTAGATCCCATGAGGAGTCACTTGGAGGGAGTGGGGGACTTTGACTTCTGTCTTGGTCTCCACCCTTCCCTTCCTTGGCCAAAGGAGGACCTTGTGAGCTTCAAAGAGTTTGGAAGATTTTTTTGACTTCCCATCTACAAACCAGCTTCCTAGAATTATCTTGATAACAGCAAGGATTGTCAGGACTGTCACCATCAGGTATCTAGGACAAAATGGATGCAGATTGATAGTTCTACAAAGAACTCATCAAAGAAGCTATGCCATACCTAAGGGGAATCTCTTGAGTACTCCACAAAGGAGAAAAGAATTCCAGCAAGCATTGGTAATTCATTGCCATTTTGCCATATCTGTCCTCTAAGCTTAAGCCTACTTTCCCCTGGACTCTGGATGTATGTGTGGGAAAGTATGAAATAGGTTGATTATTATTTGGGGGATAAGGGCATTGTAACAATTATTCTTACTATTTGATCTTAAAATCTTAAGTCTAGCTTACTAAATGATTCTCACCTGATAATCATGGGGTGAAGCACACACCAGTGGGTGATTATGAATTAAGGTATTAGGAAGACTACCCTCAACTTCTCATTGGGTATCCCTAGATCTGTGAGGGGATGCAGTAGTTACTTTTCAGAGAATATATGACTCAAGATAAACTCAGAAAAAAGCCACCAGCAGTGTTGAAGTTGAGGGGTGGGTGGGGCAGGAAAATCAAGTAAGGCCTCCTGTAAAAAGGGTAATTTTGGCTGACACTTGTTGGATGTCAGGAAAACTAAGAGGCATGTGGAGACATGGGGGACAAACAGTGCAATGGTATGAGCACAGAAAATATAGTTTCCTATGTAAGTGTGCCATGATAGATGGATTATAATGTATTTGGAGAGAAGTAAAGTAAACCCAAGAAGACCTTGGTTCAAATCTTGACTTCATTCTGAATCTGCTTGCTCTGCCTGATTTCAAGTACATAGAGCAAGATGCTATAGAACAACTGGCTTTCCCGCCTCCTTTTTTGTCTTCTCCTCCATTCAATTGCCAGCTCCTTGAGTTCAGGGAAGGTCTGTCTTTCTTTCTTATTTTTTTATTGTACTTCCACCACTTAGCACAGTACCTGGAACATTGTAGGTTCTTAATAAATATTCATTGGTTTGGATTGATACAGAGAAGATGAATAACCCTGAGGCAGTTACAGAATTTCTAGATAACTCAGGCAACTTCCCAGAAATCATCTACTAAGTTATAGACTAGATATGGTGGTTATCCTGTAATAGGAGTTACCCAAATACTGACACAATTGCAGATTCTTCTTGTTTTTCTGTGCTGTAAATCTTGGCCATGTAACCAGTGGGAATTTGATCAAATGCTTTTAGTCAAATCATCAAAATGATGATTATTTCAGAATTAGATGTGCTTAATTAACAAAGCAACAGTTACCAACAAATTAACAATTTACCACATACCTTTTAAGCACATTTAATCATATGGCATTTAAAATGAATGAAAAAGGGAGAGAAAAGATGAAAACTACCATTTCCAGTTACATTATAAGCATTTTGCTTATTTTTCTACCTATTTATTCACTCATTTATTTGTTTTTTGTCCTTTTTGTAGGCCTAGCACTTAGCACAGTGCCTGGAACATAGCAGATGTTTAATAAATGGTTATTGACTGACTTTATTTTTCACTCCATTCATTTCATCATCAATTAAGTCCCTATTATGTGCAAGAGACCATATTAGGTGCTGATTTTTATAAAGATGGGGAAAAATCACAGTTCCTTCTTTCAAGGAAAGCAATTATAATAAAGACTTAAATATATAATGAGAAGAGGGCAAAAGTAAGACTGAAAGTTCTCTGGGACAATTTGAGAATTTTTAAAAAATGCATTAGCCATTCAGGCTATTATTATTGTTGTTCAGTTGTGTCTGACTGCTCATGACCCTTAATGATATCAATACTGTCTATGGGGTTTTCTTGGCCAAGATACTGGAATGGTTTGGTATATTTTTCTCCAGTGGATGAAAGCAAACAGAGGTTCAGTGACTTACTAAGTATTACATATCTAGTAAGTGTCTGAGAGTCCAGATTTGAATTTAGGTTTTCCTGATTCCAAACCCAATGCACTGTCTTCTGAACCACTTAGCTGCCTCCATTCAAGCTGCCTCCATATACAAAGGTGCATAGTCAGTATCCCTGATCTTTAGAAGCTTAGATTTTATTAGAGGTAGTGAGATAGGTGCACAATTCTATCTACAATTCAACTGAAATTAGGATAAGAACAGAGTTAAATGAACTTAGCATAGGTCGGAGAAAGATCACTACCAGCTGAGGGAATCAGGGTAGACTTCATGGAAGAAGTTACCTTTGAGCTGGGTTGAAAAAAATGTGTAGAAATTCAACAGGCAGAGATAGTAGAGATGTGTTCCTAGATAAGTAGCAAAAGTGAGAAAGCGTGAGATGTATTGGGAGGACAAATAGTCAAGTTAATTTTTTATTAGAATATATTAACTTATACATATTTTCTACTGATCATATAGAACTCTATTCATAAGTTAAATCATTGTGTTGCTTGCATGTGTGTACTTAGTAGTAGTAGGTGACATTATTTTTTATTACCATGTATAAAATACTTCTTTTCAAGTTATTTTTTTTTTACATTTTTGCTACACATAAATTCTGGGACACACATAAGAATTTTTGGCAAACCAATTTTTTCAGGAAGTGAATCTGAATTATAAAGTCAAAGTAGAATACTTAACTGTTCTACCACTTACATAAACAAGGTTATGTTTATCTAATTTGACTATACCCTCTAGACATTGATTTTAAAATCAACAATGGAAATCTTGAGTTTACAAGATTTCTATGCTTAGTTTTATTAACTCATTTGTGAATTACATAACTTCTTATCAGACTCTGTTCTTCTTTAACAAGAAGTAATTTGGAGGTTTTAATTCTAATGGATTATTTTTTCTAGATGCCCATAGTCTTTTTTCATTTTATTTTATTTTCATTTATTATTTTATTTCCCCCCAGTTATATGTAAACAACAATTTTAACACTTGTTTTTAAAACTTTAAGTGCCAAATTCTCTCCCTTCCTCCCTCCCCAGTCTCCCTCATTGAGAAGGCAAACAATTCAATATAGGTTATATATGTGTAGTCATGCAAAACATCTATTACAGTTATTTTGTGAGAGAAAACATAGACAAAAAACCACAAGAAAAATAAAGTAAAATATGCTTCAGTCTGTATTCAGACACCATCAGTTCTTTCTCTGGGGATGGATAGCATTCTTCATCATAAGTACTTCAGAGTTGTCTCAGATCACTGTATTGCTGAGAATGGCTAAGCCATCCACAGCTTACAATATTGTATTACAACACAATATTCCAATATATTACAATGCTGCTGTTACTTTGTACACAGTACATTTCACTTTGCATCAGTCCATGCAAATCTTTCCAGGTTTTTCTGAGAGCATCCTGCTCATCATTTATTGTAGTACAATAGTGTTCCATCAAAATCACATACCATGACTTGTTTAGCCATTCCCCAGTTGATGGACATCCCCTCGATTTCTGATGCTTTGTCCCCCAAAAAAGAGTTGCTATAAATATTTTTCTACATACAGGTCTTTTTCTTTATTGTTTTTTAAAATCTCTTTTGGGATATAGACCTAGTAGTGGTATTGCTAGGTCGAAATATATGCCTGGGTTTATAGTCCTTTGAATGTAGTTCCAAATTGCTCTACAGAATGGCTGAATCAGTTCACAACTCCACAACAATGCATTAATGTCTCATTTTTCTCACATCCCTCCAACATTTTTCATTTACCTTTTCTGTTGTATAAGACAATCTAATAGGTATGAGGTAGTACTTCAGAATAATTTTAATAATTTCTCCATCAAATAGTGAGTTAGAATATTTATTCATATGGTTATAGATAACTTTGATTACTTCATCTGAAAACTGATTATATCTTCTGATCATTTATTAATTGGGAATGGCTCTTAACTTAATAAATCTGACTCAGTTCTCTGTATGTTTGAGAAATGAGGTATTTAACAGAGAAACTTTTTAATTTTTTTTCACAGTTACTATTGCTAACTGTATTTCCTTCCATCCTATTACCCCCACCCCCATTTATTCTATCCTCTCTCCTTTCACCCTGTCCCTCCTCAAAAGTGTTTTGCTTCTGACTACCCCCTCCCTGAATCTACTCTCCTGTCTATCACTCCCTCCCCATTCCCTTATCCCTTTCCCCTCCTGTTTTCCTGTAGGGTAACATAGATTTCTATACCCAATTGCATGTGTATATGATTCCCTTTTTGAGCCAATTATGGTAAGAGTAAGGTTCATTCACTCTCCCTCACTTCCCCCCTCTTTCCCTCCACTGTAAAGGTATTTGGAAGGGTTTGGGGGAGAGCTCAAATGAGTCCCTGCCTTTACTCTACCATCTTGTCTCTGCCTCTGTAATGGATTTTTCAACCCATGACTATACAGAATGCAATACAGAAACAGACTCAACTGCAAATTTATCCACAGTCTTCTAAGGACAAATAAAATAGAGATGCCTAGCCTAAAACTTAGTAGATAAGTCCTAGAGAGTTGACAGAAACATATTATGATTAAAAGGAATTTACGTATTTGCCTGTTAGGCAGCAAGAAAAAAAAACAACTGAATTTTAAAATCTAATTAAAATTACATTTAAATTTTATACCAGGAAAGGCAATGTGGTGTAATGTGAAAGGAACATCAAAAAAATATGGATTCTCATCTTGGAAATGACACTAACTGGAGGGCCACAGGCTTCTCACTTAATGTCTATGGACATCACTTTGCTAATCTGTGGAGTGGGGTGGTGGTGGTGGTGTGTAAGCTGACTAGTACTTCTCAGATCATTTTAGTTCTTAAAAATTGCTTAATTCTAGCATAATTTTTATATAAGTATTTTAAAATATTATTAACTTTCCACTCTGTTATTTAAAAGCAATGAATTGAGCTTTACATTGATCTTTGATAGAGGTTGAATGCCAGTGTGCTATTATGTACACACACACACACACACACACACACACACATACTTTCTCTCTCTCTCTCTCTCTCTCTCTCTCTCTCTCTACTCCAGTAGTCTTGCTGTTCATAGAAGGATTGAATCGTATGCTTCAGAGATTACCTACCAACACTTAAATGGCTGTAACAAAAATTGATGCATATTTTGATGGAATAAAGAATTTTTTAAGATGTCATTTTGTTCACAATGCAATTTTAAAAAATTAAATAGGCATAGAGACATTCAATTTAATTCAGAAAAATAACTTTTTGAGGATTTACTTTGTGTTAGGCAATGGACTAAATACGAAAATAAATAAAATAGACCCAGTCCTCATAGACTCTAGCATATCCTCATAGAGTTTAGCTGGATGGTCAACAAGTACACAATAACTACAATCCAAATCAGAATACAGTGTCAGTGAGAGTGCTACTAGCATTCAGAGAATGTTGAAATCAATAGAGATTATATCTCTAGGCCATTCAGTCTAACATATTTGTTTTATAGATGAGGGCTAGGGAGTTTATGTTAACGGTCCAGAGTACCTAAAGCAAGTTTAATCTGGCAGGTTTAGTCTTAATTCTGGCAGGTATTTAAGCACTCACTAAGATTTGGACATAGGAATTTGGACTCCAGAGCTAGTGATCTTTCCACTACACGAGGTGCCAATGGGAGAATGGGGGATGGGGAGGTGGAGGGTGGAAAGAGGTCACATTTGTTGGCTTTGGAAGAGTAGGCTTTGGATACTCAAGCAGGAAAAGTGATAGAGAAGAGGACGTTTCAAGAAGAAAAAACTAACATTAGCAGAGGTAGTAGAGAATTAAGATACCTTGGGGGTCCTAAGGCCCCAAGATTTAAGAAACCTCATAAGTTTTAATGTAAAAAGCACAAATCAATGTTTTCATATATAATTTTAAAGATACAATTTAAAAATTAAAAAAAGCTTATTTCGTTATTTTATAATTTGATTTAGTATTCAATTTTGACAGAGGCAAAAGTTGATGACATTTCTGCTCACCCTAGGGATAGGTTGAAGGGAAAAAACAAAACAAAACATGGTTTCCAAATATCTTTAGGTTGTATGTTATACTCTAGTACCAACTATTCTTAACATATTAGTTTAGATCTACATACACTTTAGGCCTTGACTACTAAAATTAAAATAAGGCTCAGAACCTTTAAGAAAAAATCTACACATACACACACACACAGACACACACACAAACACACACATGCGCAAGGCATAATATGAACAAATATTATGTTTGTAATTATGTAATTTTTGGAAGAATTTTGAGAAATAAGCCAACAAAAGAGAAAATATGGAAAACAAGCTATATTAAAGAAAAGGTTTAACTAAAATTGCAATATAATCTTCACCATGAAATAAAGTAAGCACTTAGATCATATACCAAAAGATTCCTGAGTCAAATATTCCATTTCATTTTACTCTCTGGTAGTAAGCTAACTCAGACAAAATAGAAGTAAAAGCTTAATGCATGGGTGAAAATTTACACAAGGGGAGAGATAAAATGCATTTCTAGAAGACTACTGTTCTGAGGGAATTTATCTTTCAAAATACCTAAGGGAAGTTTTTTTTTTATTTACAGACCAATGAAATGTTAACTTATCCACCATGTAATTGCATAGGATGAAGAAAGTGAGGCTTTACTATTCTTTGAGAAATTTTAAGAAAAGTTGTCTATCATTGCCTTGAATGAGCATTATCTCAGAGGAAAGAACTTCAGAGCAATATCTTTTTTAACAATGAGTCCAATCCCTAACTGAATCCAGAATATTTTAATTTTCATAGAGTCATGGTATAAAGATGCTCCTAGAAAGGAAGGAAGAAAGAAAGAAAAGAAGAAAGGAAGAAAGAAAGGAGGGAGGGAATGAAGGAAAAAAAGAAGAAAAAAGATGAAAAAATCTCTAACTGCTAATTATTGAGTTAATTTGGAATTTTTGTCATATTTTATTACAAGGAACTTATTGTATTACTTGTTTTGAATTAAATAAATTAACTAAACTATTGCATACTTTAAAAAACACAATATTTACAAAAGGCATTTAATAATCCCAATTACCACCCTATTTCACTTCTTGTGAATTTCCAAATAAGGTATCTTATATGATAAACAATCCATTCTCACTTATGTGCAACTTCTACCCATCCTAGCTTTGCTTCCTAGGACCAAACAAATACATCAAATCTGATCTAATCCAAGCATTTCTCAACAGTAATATATTCCCATAAATTTCAATGAACAAAAATGCAATGAACTAAATATTATTTTATAATATAGAAATATTAGTCACATTACTAAAGGAGGCACACTAAGGCTGTAAATTGAAGTTATCTCTTTTTGTATCTACTTTGAAATAGTTTTGTATTTCAAAAGAATTTCTTCCTGTCAGAGCTGAGTCACAGAATATCAGATGTGAAAGAATGTTCAAGCCATATGATTCCACCTATACTTGGAGAGGCATCTTCTATTCAACATGTTATCCTACAACTACTTCGATAACTTCAGAAGTGGGGAACTCATTATCTTGCTGGTTGTTTAACTTTAAGCATCTGACATAATTATTTTTTAATCACCTCTACTTGTTAATGCTTCCCTTCCCCTTCTTTAGAGTTAACAAAATATAAGCTTCTTAAGAAGAGGAACTTCAATGTATCTAAAAGATCTCCTATGGTGGCTTGCACATATTAGGGACTTATATAAATGTGTATTGACCTGAACTGTGTTCAGATCATGGCCCATCTAAGTTTTCTCTTCCTTTGTAATTTTTAACCATGTTTTTATTTTCTGCTAAAAAATTCTCTGCTTAGTGGCTACCCAAAACTCCTGAAGCCAGTCTCTGGTTTTATTATGTGTTTTTTTTTTGGTTAACCCTCACGGCTTTCCAGTGAGGGGAAAGGAAATTTGGATTCATCTAAATGTTTTATTTCCCTTTAAATTTTGGGATAGGATCTATGGTGAGCAGATTACATAATATAGCAGTAATCAAATTTATCAGCCTGAAAATGAAGCCCCAGGAATAGGAGAATCATTGGATCTTTAAATATTTTCTCAAGCATTTTTACAGCAGCAATTTTAGCAAGTTACCAGTGCTTAGCGCAGTGTCTGGCAGATAGAAGGTGCTTAATAAATTCTTATTGACTTGATATGACTTGATAAAAATTCCCAGTTTCTTTCTAGAGCCACCACTGGATTAGTTCTCAGAAGATGACAATTAGTCCAGTTTCATCTTGTCTCCCTGAGCCAAGTTGTAAAGACTGTGATGGTTATCAAAACAAATGTCTAGTTCCTTTGTACTGATTGTAATCCCCACCATATGTTTTCCCTCCCTTCCAAGGCTTTCTGATGAGAGGACTTCTCTTCCTGCTTACTGACATACTATTCTGTTTGTTTGCGCCTGAGGATTCTCTGGTTATTCTGAGAAGTCAAAGAAGGCAGACCTTGTTTCTGTAGCAACTTGAGGACATTTGGGAGCATGAGATGCTGAGGTAATTTATATTTCTGAAATCAGTATTCACCCTAAAGTATTTATAGAGAGGATCTCTGGGGCCCTTTGCTTCTTTTATAGAATAAACTGACCTGCATAAAAAGGGAAAACTCCTTTTGATAAAGGATGGATCCAGGTTGAAAAAGCCACTCTTTTTTTTTCTTTCAATTTTACTGTTCTCATCCATGAGAAAAATGGGAGAATCACTATTTCAAGCAATATGTAGAGTAGATATTTATCCTTGTAAAGAGGAAATTATGCATGGGGAATGAGTTTAGGAAAGTTACTTGGTAGTTTATTTGATAAAAATGATGGCTTTTCTATTTTAGCACTGCCTAGATGTCAGATGAACTGAGGCTGCCTATCCATTATCTTTTACTCTTGATTTGTTGGTTGACTGTTTCTTTTTTTCTGATTGGGAGGGTCACTGATGATGCCTATTGGGCCTCTAGTGTTTTATTGTTGGTGATAGGCAACAGCCTACTCACACTAATTATAAGCTTTTCCATTGTCCTTTGGGTCACTGGTAAATTTTATTCTTTTGAGACTGTGGTGTTCTATAATTCATAATCATACAGCACAAACTGGATCACTATGAGCATGAAAAACAAAGGTTGTACAGCATTATAAGCTTGGGTTCACTGAAAATATAATTTAATTTCTCAAATGTGAGAGGAAGAAACATGGGGCAGCTTCAGGGAATGACAGACCAATTTAGCTGAAACATTGGTCATATGAAATGGAAACTAATTTTGGAATGATAGATTGGTTGTATGTGTGTGAGGAGTAGTAGTAGTAGTAGTAGTAGTAGTAGTAGTAGTAGTAGTAGTAGTAATAGTAGTAGTAGTTGTTGTTGTTGTTGTTGTAGTTGTAATAATGTCAGTATTGAATGCCATGCTAAAGAATTTCAAGGTTTTTGGAGGGTTTGAGAGAGCGATGGAAGCTTTATTTATTTATTTTCTGGCATGAGAGTAATATGATTAGGTATATGTTTTAGAAAGGTTGGTCTGGCTGAAACCTTGTACAAGATGGATGGGAGAAATAGAGGAGACACAGGAATTTGTTATGAGGACTTCAAATTGGTTCACACAGTAGACAGTAAGGACCTGAAGCAGGGCATATAAAGACAAGAAAGAATGTTACAGACAGGACATGATGACTGAATAATAATATGGAAGATTAAAAAAGAAGAAAAAGTCTTAGCATAACAGATTTAGAGCTGAAGTCAATTAATCAGCAAAAATTTATTGAATACCTACTGTGTGCCAGTCACTATGCTAGGCTCTGGGCATACACTGAAGAAAAAGTGAAAAGCCTCTTCCCTTAAGGACCTTATATTCTATTTTTTAATTTTTTTAAACTGATGTTTTCTTCTTTCTTATATATAAAGGACAGCATCTTTTATTGACCCCCCCCAAAAAAAACACATACATTGTCAGAAAAATACAACGTTGATAGACATCTCTAAGAATATCAGTTATGAATATCTAGAGTACAAGAACATCTAGAATCTGTTCCATCTAATTTTCTGTGATCCTCAATAAGAACATCCCCAAAAGTGAACAGAAAGTCATAAAAAAAGTCATGACCCCTGAAGGGTATGCTAGAAGGGAGGGGGGTTATTTATTATTTAATCATCTGTATGTTACCCTCATACTCTCCTCTTTTTATTTTATTTTTATAAGTTAATTTATTTATTTTTAGTTTTCAACATTCACTTCCATAACTTTTAAATTTTCTCCCCCTCCCTTCCCACCTCTCCCCAAGATGGCATGTAATCTGATATAGGCTCTACACACACATTCCTATTAAACATATTGTCATATTAGTCATGTTGTATAGAAGAATTAGAATGAATGAGAGAATGAGAGGAATCATAAGAAAGAAAAACATAAAACAAAACAAAACAAAAAAAGAAAATAGTCTGCTTTGTTCTGCATTGACTCCATATTTCTTTTTCTGGATGTAGATGGCATTTTTCATCATGAGTCTTTTGGAATTATTTTAGTTCTTTGCATTGCTGAGAAGAGCCAAGTCTATTAAAGTCGGTCATTGCACACTGTGGCTGTTACTGTGTATAGTGTTCTCCTGCTTCTCCTCACTGCACCAGCATCAGTTCATAGAAGTCTTTCCAGGTTTTTCTGAAGGAAGATCTTATGTTCTATTGAAAGAGACAACATGTATGTATAATTATATAAAAAGAAATAAAAAGTAATGGAATAGGGAGAACTAGCTGCTGGAGTTGGGGTATCTAGATAGTCCTCTAAGTTTTAAAAGGAAACTTGGGATTTTAATAGGCAGAAGAGAATAGGAAACTCATTCTGGATCTGGGGTAGACATGTAATTAAACCCCTCTGAAATAAATCAGCAAACTGAGGTCCAGAAAGGTTACCCAAGTGCATACAGGTTGTAGGTGAGAAGTGATTCACCAGAAGTCCTCAGACTTCACATACAGCATGCTTTTTATTATGTCATGTCAAAGGAGATTTCAGAGCTTCAAGCCTGGGTTACTGGAAAAATGGTTGTACTACTGAGAGGAAGTAAGGTATAGGGCAAAGAGTATTAGATTTGGAGTTAGGTGAGACATCGGCTTAAATCTCACCTCTGATCATGTACAAGTAAATTAAATTTTAAATTTTAAAGTAAATTAAATTTTAAAGCCATCCTTTCCTCATTTGTAAAATGGATATCTATAACTGTAGTAATCCCAATACCAGGTTGATGTGAACATCAAATGAGATAATGTTTATAAAGTCCTTTACAAATCTTAAAGACTTTGTAAATGACAGCTATTATATAGAAAGGGAAAATCAGAGAGGGACAACTTAAAGGACAAACTAAAAACAATCAAAATCACTTTAATATTGTTTTGACAATGAGAATACTGGACTGTCAGCTGACAACTTGCTCATCTAAGACCCTTTTGAAACAGAGGGATTTTCTTTGGTTACTGGTCCTACCAGTATTCTCACATTCTGCCATGTGGCTTTTTAACTGTTTCTCTGAAGAAAATTCTAGCTGAGAAAGTGGTGGTGAGGAGGTATGGAAACTATGACCTCTTTCATCCCCACCTCAGAAATGTAGAATCATAAAAACTTTACACACTCTTTTTACTGTAACATTTGAACACAGAAATTATGTTCATTCCTTTCCAGTCTGCACTCAATTCTCTGCACATTAACATGTCATGGAAACTTTTTTACCCTGATACTTCACTCTCTACCTAGACTTCATATACTGGAAGTACTCTCTGCTCCTAAGAGCTCTCCCCTGAGTGATTGATTTCTTCATTACTTTCATTTTAAGAAGGATGCCCAGGTTAACCATTCCTTCATTCCTCTCCAGGCTGCATACTAAACTCTCCAGAATTTCTTAACCATTTCCCTTAGTAAGATACCTTCATCTTTGTGAAGAGGAGGGAAGTATATTCTGAAATGAAGTTGATATAAAAATAAATATCAATATTAAAAAAAAAACTTGAGAGTGACTTGCATAATCAGAATTGCAAATGAAGACACCATAAAGAGACGAAACAAAAGAAAAATGATGTAATGTATTGTATTTCTATTTTCCTGGCAATATTTCATTCTTTTTTTCTGGATTTCTTAGCCCTCAAACACAAGCCTCAGAAATGAAAAAAAAATCTCTATAATTTTCTATAAGCTTCACTTGGTCCCAGGATAATGCCGACTTTTTTCTACATTTCTTAGATATGAATCTGCTACTCAGATTTTAGCAAAATGGCAACCTTTCCCAATTTGACTTGACGTTTACCAATTGTTTTTAAATGTTCCTTTCTCTTTTAATTTTATATGTTTTTTTAATCACACAGAGCAAAAAGTTACTTAGCCAATTTCAATCTTCTGAGCTTAATACAGTGTTCAGCACATAGCAAGCACTTTATGAACATATCCTGATTGAGTTAGACAACATAAGAATTAGAAAAAAATTATAATTTGCTTTGATATAGCTATCATTAATTTTGAAACAAGATCCGCTGAAGTACTTGTTGTGATGGCTAATTCTAAGCTATGAAAAACAAAACAAAAATAATTATACACATTATAATTAGCCAGATATTTAGGAAAGGGGATAGGAACCAGATTTCATCACAGAGGAAATTCTCTGGTGAGACAACTCTTATCAATGCAGTTCAGCACTTTCTTTGTCATTTATAGTCCTAGAGAGTTGTGTAATGCCCTGAGGCCTGAAGTAATTTGCCCAAAGTTACATAATCATTAGGCTATAAAGGTTCTTTATAAAGCTATCTTCAATTCTTCATTTACCAGGCCATGCTATCTTTTAACCACCAATTTTCCACCTCGATTTCATGTTAATCTCCAAATAAACTGGCATAAAGAATCTAAGATATTTAAAAGTCATAAAATCTTTTTAGACAACTGATGTGATTCTTTGCTTCTCTTTCTATGTATTACCATATTAATCTTTTCATACTTTGGTAGATACAATGTGATTCGTATTTTGTATTTACTTAAATACATATAACAATGTGCAATATACATATATCATTATAACAATAAGGGTTGTACCTGTAAATATAAGGAACTTACAGAAAAGGAAATTATTGCTACCAATGCAGTTCAACACCTTCTCTGCAAATTAATCCTAAAGAATTGCCTAGACTTTAGGCCTAAGAACACTTACAAGTGAAGTAAATTGCCTAGAATCAAAGTTATTTGTTAGAATAAGGACTTGAGCCCAAGTCTTCATATCTTTAAGATATATTCTGTATGTACTATTCCATGCTTTTTTCCAAACATAATCATATAAATGCAACAAAATGTCCTATAATATTACTCACTGCACATTAATTCAACTATATATTATTAGTTAGTATCTAATTGATGAAATTATATTAATATTAACAGACTTCCATAATTTAATATATTTTTGATCACATCAGTTTGGGTATTCCCTTTATCAATGGAAATAACTACTCACCTATACCTTTTTACCTCATGTGAATCATAGCTATATATTGCCATAAATATGAAACAGGGGAGATTGTGTCTATCCAATAAGCAGAAGGCCTCCAGGTGGAAGTCTTGACATTGCATAGATATCAATGAAATATTCTTATATGAACTGGAAGGCATAATTTTTAATCATCTTTCTCTTATTTTTACTGACACACTCCATAATTAAATCACGGTAACAGAGCAAAGTTTATGCACGGACTTCTGTGATACCATAGTCACACACATATTTCTTTTTCTTTAAAATTATTAATCCCTTTTGAGTTTCCAAACCACCACCACCACCATCACCTGACTTTTTGGTGATTCTCAAAGACATGGTACAATTTAATAGCATCTTCAATCATTTCAGTAGAATCCTGGTGGTTGCAGGATAACAAAATTTGCTAATCATCAATAGGTAACCTGTCACCAATAATAAAAATATAGATTAATATCTAACTAACATGGTTGTTAGATTAGTCATAAAATAGAGCAAAGACAGAAGAATTTGAATTTGAAAATTTTACACATGTTGAAAATATATGAATGAGGTTACAAAATGATGATAGGAACTTGGAAAGAAATAGGTTATGAAAAAACCACAAATATTATAGAACTAGATGACAGGTTTTTTTTTAAAGGAATGAACTGAATGAATGAAATTACTAACAAGACAAATAGTGGAGTAGGTGGGAGGATATAAAATATGTAGACCCATCCAGCTACCTCAGAAATATTGAATTCTTTGGGTTATGTGTGAGCACTTTACTTCACAACAAATATTAATTCCCCATGGTAAAATAGGTGGCTTCCATGCCACATTACCACAATGGAAAGACAAACCAGCTTTGAGAGGGAAAAAAAATAGACACAGAATCCATTACACATAAATCAATAGACAGAGAATTAAATAAAATCTAGAGTACTTAGAAAATCTTATAGCAAAGCCACTAGCTATTATCTTAAGAGGGCTGTACTATATAGTTGGTATCAGAAAACCTGGTTGGAATCCTGTCTCTGTCAGTTACTTCCTGTACTATCTTCACCTCTCAAGTTCACAGTTTTTTCACTCATCAAAGGAAGGAGTTTGGGTGGATAATCTCTAAAGTTCCTTCCAATCCTAAAAATCTGTAATTATGTTATTTCAAGATGCTAAAGACTTTATAGATTTGAAAAAGTCTAGTTCAGTGCCTTTGTGCATATGAGTGTTCCAGATGGGGAGAAGGATGGTGAGTATTTTAATAATATTAAAGGTAAATTAAGTATAAGAATGGGAAAAAGATTGGTGATGGTAGTAAGACAGTTAAAAGAATGAGAGAGATGGGTGGTCAGATCTAGATGGTATCCATAATTAAGATAGGTTAGAATTGTAATTATATATTTATTACAGTCACTCAGCCACAAGAATTCTTGTCTCTTTAAATATTACTCCTTTTGTTTTCTTTCTGTCCATAATGAGAAAAAGGGATCAGTACTGCTTGAAATATTTCTTCAATAAACATTTGTCAAGTGCCTACTATGTTCCAGACTATTATATATATATGCATATATATGCACACACATATATATAAACATATACATATATGCATGTATGTACATATATTTGCTGAACAGAAATAAAACAAATCATGTAATATCTTTCCCTATTACATGCTGAAAAAATGTACACATGCATAAAGAACCAGTCAAAATACAATTTGAAATCACTGAAAAATGGCTAAGTCAGGCAAGATTTTGAATCAGCCATTTTAATTCCACAAGATTTGGTGTTTCTTTCCAAATGAAGTTTGCAATCATTCTCTTTGGTTTTATTTGCTACCATCTCTTCTACACAGCTCAGTAAAGGGCACCAGACAGTGATTTGAAGTCACTCTTTTTACAGGATACAGTTGAGTGCTCTGTCCACAGTGGGTGCTCAAAAATGTTGACTGATAAGCATTCCCTGATATTGCCATTCAGGGAACTTGGACATTAATATATAATTATGAATACAATGAAGCAAAAATCTATTAAAATATTTTGTAGAGGACTGAGGAAAGAAGAATTTTTTTAAATCGGTCTTCAAAATATTCAGGCAATGAAAATATTAAATAAAATGAAATTTATTCTTTCCAGGAGACAATACTTGACAGATATTTTCATGTTGCTATAACAGTGCCACCCAAAGAAATGTGAGACATATTAGTATAGTAACATGCATTTCATGGTCACCTAGACAGGATAGAAAGTTAAAACTGCTAATCAGGGACCAAGGTAAAATATCATTAGAAAACCGGTAAATCCCTCTTCTTTTTAGGTCATTTGTGAAGGGTAATTGATTCCAGGTAATTATCCATCATCAATAAATAAAAGTTGAATGTCACAAGTCTTTTATGCCCCAAATCCACTTAGTCTAATGCAGAACCAGCACAATATCTCTGACTGACTGAAGCATAACCACCAGTCAAATTTAACAAGTGAAATATAAACAGAAGGATAATTAATGGCTAGTTATTCTTCCCTGATGCTGACAATAGCTCATATATGTGTCAAATGACTTTAAGCAGCTTCCAGTCATTTATTTTCTTCATGTCTATATGGTATAGGTCTAAACCAAGCTGCATCAACCTAGAGAAACCTGAAAATAAAATATACAGCTGTCAAAAATAGTTATATGAGTGACCTATTTTTAATGTCTGCAACCTAAATATAAAGCCCAAGGGTGGGATGTGGACATTTAGCTTTTTCTAATCTTTAAACAGCTCTTGAGAAAAGAAGTGGGTGGCCAATGTTTTTATACAATGTTGCCTATATTGTAATTACACCACTGCACCCTGCTTTTTTCCTTTCCTATGTCTTCCTAGAGACCTGACCTTACAAATCACTATATCATTGCATTTTACATCCCCAACTCTGATGAAAAACACATTAGTAGTTACCACTGCAAATCAGGGAAAGATATTTGGTGGATTGCTGTTCTCGTTTTCCTATTTTCTTCTTTAAAAATCATCCTAGATTTGGAGCCTGGAAGAATCTTCAAAGTAATCTAGTATAATACTCCATTTTATAACTGAAGCAGGAGCAAACATGTCCAGAGTTGGAAGAGCAGCAAGGGGGACAGCAAGGAGATGAAACAGCAAATCCAGTCTTGTTCTGCATTTCTACCATTAATAATTAAGACTGGAGGAGTGTATGATAACCAGGATGGAGGTGGTACCCCTTGGATATTGGGGGATCATTTCTATATTGCCATAAAGTTCAATTCCATTTCCCAGAGATCTTCAAACCGAGAGTCATACTAAAAGTCTGGGAGATGGTGAGTCTCACAGCAGAGGGAAGGGAAACCCTCTTGATTGTTTATGGGCTCCTTGTGTTTGCTATTTTCTTTGGGATAGTTCACTCTGTATCTTATTTATATTGTTAGTGTTGCTGACATGGGGACTATGACATTTGTATCCATATCTATAGAAACTTAGAGACAATGATACCATGGGGTGACTTTTGTGGGGAGAAAGCGAGCCAAAGTCTGACATTCCTGTGGCAAAATCTGAGTGAGGATATGATTTAAAGAGGAATTTTTGAGGAAGTCTTCTGGATTTAGCACAGTCACATCTCTAACATCTTATAACTCCTTCCCTGTTCTGTGCAAATAGTACATACCAATCCATATTCTTGGAATATGTGTCTTCATCTATTCAATGTTACTGTTCTCTCCATCCTCCCCAATGTGTCTTCATCTATTGAAATCCTTTCCTTCTTTCAAACGCTCTACTTTCTCCACAAACCCTTTCTGTTTTCTTCAGTTAGAAGTGAAGTATAATAAAATTATAACATATTTATATAGTGATTAAATGGCTGCAAAGGGCTATAATATAAAATTTGATTTGATTCCTCCCTCTTTGTATCCTTCATGACACTTTATTTATATCTGCTATTCACATAGTACAGTTTAACTTTGGATATATGACAAAGTATTTATCTTATTCCCTTTCTACTAGACTAAGTTTGATGAAGGCAGAAATTGTATTTTTTTTCTTTTTTTGTATCACTGTCTAACATAGTGTCTTGAAAAGAGGATAACACTTCAACTGTTCCATGATCTGATCAATGTTCTAACTTTACTAATCATGCAGATCACAACATTTTTATCTCAAGAGATTCTTATCTGTGTCCTCCAGTAAATCCTCAGTAAGAAGTCCTCCCATAGTATTAGAGAACTTCTAAGTTTTTAGAAATTACATAGATAAAAGTGCTTCCCTCAACTACCTATCCTTACTGTTATAACGTGATCAACCCACCTCCTTTTCTGGTCATACTCTTCCTTGATAATATGATTTTATGACATTTTTAAAAGCACCTCATTTCTAGCAATATGCTATAGGCTACTTATGGCCAATATGCAGCAATGGTCATGGGAAGTTTTGATTCTTCAGAGGTCATGGTTCTTTATGGCTCAAAATCATGTAGTCACTAAATTGAAAAATGGAAGAATTATGTATTATCACTTAGCTTCTTAGCTCTAGGTTTCAATTTGTCAACATATATTTATTAAATGCCTATCATATGCAAGACGCTATTTGAGGTATTAGTAATCGAGAGAAAAAAATAAACAAAATGGTCACCATCTTCAAAGAACTTGCATTTTATTGGGGGGGGGAGGAGGGAAGCATATAACATATGCAGATAACAAAATACAATGTAATTTGAGGATGGAGAGAACAATAATATTTATGGGGGTGAGGTGGTCATGACAGACCTGATTTAGAAGGTAGGACCTAAACTGAATCTTAAAGGAAACTAAGGATTTAATATCCCTTAGTAGTCTGGGTAGAGATATTAAGAGTCTTCAGTAATGTGGTGTCCATGTGAGTAAAAAGAAGGCGACATAAAAGAGAAATGTAGTAGAGGTTTATTTGGTGAAACTTAGCAACTGGTTTACTATGGGAGTTTAAGGAAAAAGAAGAGTTAATGATGACTTGAAAGCTAAAAGCCTGAGTTGTTGGTAGGATGGTTATGTTTGCAACAAAAGTAAGAGCATTCGGAGAAGGAGCTCTTTTAAGAGGTGGGGGAAGATAATGAATTCAGTTTTTGAACATGTGGAAATTGAGATGCCTATTTAATTCCTTTAAGGATATATCCAATAGATAGCTGACACTGTTTTTAAGAGAGAATGTACTGAATATATAAATTCAGAAGTCGTATATTGGAGATGAACCTTGACCAAATGGGAGTTGAAGAGATCCCTCCAAGATAGAATGTTTTATGTTAAAAAATGTTAGTAGGAAATAGCAATCAATAGTCAAGCACATAAGAGACATTTGATGTTCATTGAATTGAAATGAATTTAATTTTCACCCACTAAGAATATCTGGAAGTTACAAAAGTATCTTGACCTCTGTTACAGCCTTTTAAAATGTAAAATAGCAGTTGCATTATCAAATTAAAGGTCACGCTTGCAGGAAAATTTAAACAGCATTTTCACCAATTTCCATTTGCAATATTCTATCACACACTTAGCAATGCTATTTCTCCTAATTCTTAAATCTCAGATTTTCTACTAAACTGACAACTTATGAAAGCTCTTTCAACATCAAATGAATTAAAGTCACAAAGCATTATAAAAACTAATGAACCAACAAAAAAGGGAGAGGAAGAGGGAGGAAGAGTTTATTCAATTGCTTTTGGATACAATGTCTGATTTTCTTAAGGTCAATTTAATTTATTTTAGATCTCAGTCATGCAATAATTTGCATGCTTAGTTCTCACTGTTTTCAATATTTTAATGATAATGATATGATAAATACCATGATTTTTCCTTTAAAATTACCTATTTATGCATTTTTAACAAATATACTGCTTGATATTGTAAAGAGCTACTCCTAATTTTCTATGCTACCTAGTGATCAGTTTCATTTTACTGCTTCTTTCCTCTCTTCATTGACTAGGAAAAGAATGAAATTGACTTCACTTACTAGGAAAGGAAATGACCGGAATGTATGGAAAAGATTACACAAGATCCTCCAAATGATTAAATATATTCAATTTAACAGATATGAATTTCTAAATATGAAAGAAATTAGAGTTAGGCTACAAGATTTTATAATGTAAAATCCAGGAATTACAAACCCAACAATATCCCAGTCCGTTCATAGTAAAGCAAGAAAGAAATTGGGAGTGGAAACATTAGTGTTTTCCATTAGCTGTTAGTATTCACTATTTATAACCTCTGAACTGCAATTATCACATATTTACAAGATGCGTACATCTGAGAGAAGATATTCTATTTATCTAAGAAGCATTCTTATGGTGGAATTCATCAGGGCCATGTTTGAATATTTGTAAGAAAACTAATTTAGTGGATGTTGTATTGGAAAATAAGTGTGCCAAATGCCACGGGCAGTTTTCCTTATTTATCAAGTGGTTTCTATCTAGATTTAAGCTCTTATTCTACAGTATACCTTAAATATTAAACAATACAAACAACTATGTTTTATATAGGAAATAAGTGTCAAAGGCTCAAATAACACCTGAAAAATTTTTGTCAGTGATTTAAACATCATTGTTAAATATTTACATAACATGGCTTAAATGAAAGCAAAATCCATGCACTTGGTATGAATGAGGTGGCATTTATCCAAAGGGAAATAATCTTTAAGAGCTTGTCCAAAAACTGTTACAGATGTTTTAAATAAGGTTCCATTACTTCAGTTGTTCTGTTCCATGTTTCTATAAGTTTTTATTAGCATTTCTACTTCCCAAAACTGCTGTTTTTATTCAGGTTAAGGAAGAGCTCATAATTTCATGATGCTTACATTTACAACAATGTAAAATTTCTATAGAAATTATGATGTAATAAATCCAGTAAGTTCTTGTGAATAGGATCGTGGTTTTTCTGATTAATTCTCTTTACAAAAATCCCAAATATTGCACACAAAATTGGTCTCAAATTGAGATTGAGAGCAAAATTTTGATTGTAACAGTGCTGTAAGGTCCAGTAAACAATTAGAGACTATTTCACTAAAATGTGGATCTATTGAGGAGAAATGCTGATATTAGCATTCATAAACTCTGATATTTTGTTCACATTCAAAAATATTCTGAGAATTGTTAGATGTTAAATATGATAATAATTAAGTTAAATGTCTAGTTATTCCTTTTTTACTTTATTTTGTTTGTGTCTTCTTTTGCAATATGGCTAATATGGAAATATTTGCCATGTGAATTTGCATGTATAATTGATATCAAACTGCATGCCTTCTCAAGGAGGGAGAAAGGGTGGGAGAGAGGAAGAGAATTTGGAACTAACAATTAAAAAATTAATGTTATTTTTTCATATCTAATTGGGAAATATTTAATCAAATAAAAATATATTTAAAAATAAATGTTCAGTTCTTAGCATTAAAACTCTGTAGGCACACCAGTGCATGTATATATTGAGAGGTAGCCTGACATAGTGAATGGTATGCTGCATTCAAGGAGAACTTAGTCATGTCCTACCTCTGACATATTTGTTGTGTGGTTCTGGGAAAGTTTCTTAGCCTCTCAGTACCTTTTCAATCTTCTTAGACTTAAGTCTCCTCTACAAACTGTCATTTAGTGCCACTGGTCTCCTTACTATTCCTTACACATGACACTCTAACTCCTGACTCCAGATATTTTCACTGGCTGTCCCCCATGCCTATAACTCTTTCCCTTCTCATTTTCACTTTCTATCTTTGCTGATTTCTTTCAAATGTCAGTAAAGTCTCCTTTGACTTAGGGCTTACCCTCTGAGACTAACCCCAAAACATATCTTGTGTATTTGTATGGACATAATTGCTTCCCATGCTGTCTCAGTCAATAAATTATGAGTTTCTTGAGAGCTGGGAAACCTCTCCCTTTCTTTCTCTACCCAGTACTCAGCACAGTAACTGGCACATTGCTCAATTTCAACACATTCTAGGTGACTGACTGACATGTCCTTTCCAGGAATGGCAATGTCAATTTGATTATTGTTCTCAGACTTAAAGAGCAAAAATGGGCATGGGTGGGAATAGCATACTGGCAGTAGCATGGAATGAAGATATCCACAGGGAATGGCATGGGAGGCTAGCGAATGTTCACTGTAAGATGACTAGGAACTAGGGTAGGAGCTGGAAAACCTCCTTGGAAATGAAGAGGCATGACATTAAGGTGTCCAGAGATCAGCCCTTTGTGGCATCTTTTTACTAGGTGACCATTCCTTATCTATCTCTGTCATTTCCTTTTGTATCTTCTGACTTTCTGTTCATCATATAAATTATCTTTCTCGTCTTCTCTGTTGTCTGAACTCCTGGCTGTTTAATGAACAAGACATTCTATCTAGTCCTCTGGGCATTTTCTCTGCCTGTTTCCCATACCTACACTACTTTCCCTTCTCAGCTCTGCCTATTGTCTTTGCTTATTTCCTTTAAGTCTCAACTAAAATCTCGTCATTTACAAGAAGTCTTTCTCAGTTCTTCTTAATTCTCCTTCTTTTTGTTGGTTATTTCCTATTTATCCTCTCTCTCTCTCTCTCTCTCTCTCTCTCTCTCTCTCTCTCTCTCTGTATATATATATATATATATATATATATATATATATATATATATATATATAGTGTGTGTGTGTGTATGTGTGTGTGTGTGTGTGTGTGTGTGTGTAGCTTGCTTATGAACCTCCACAGGAGACAATCCCACTCTTCTGTATATATTTCATTGTATATTGTCTCCTTAATCATATTGGAAGCTCCTTGAGAATAGGGACTGTCTTTTGCCTCTCTTTGTATCCCTAGAACTTAACATAGTACCTTGCAAATAGTAAACGATTAATGAATAGTACTGGTTGATTGAAAAAAGGGAAGAAATTATTCAATCATCAATATTCAATTAGATTAAAATTCTCATTCAGGTGTGAATTATTGTATATCTCTTTGTATTTATCATAGTACCTAGGCTATCTTGTGCATAATATCTTGCATGAATCTCTCACTCCACAAATGACTATTTATACCCATACTTGTAAACAATACTTGCATTTTCAAGTTTTTTTAATCTGCATTTATAGCACCAGCTGGATGCAGTCTGAGATTATTAGAGTACTTTGTCTGGATAATGTAGAACTGATGTAATACTCAAAATTCTGTTAGTACCTGTGGCTCTATGTATAATTATTGTAAAATTGTCAAAAATGATAGGATTATTTGAGAATAAGAGTACTATGATAATGTAGTAATAAAAGGAATACATCTTACCCAATATATTACACAGCTTGTTGATTTAAACAAAACAAAACTTTTTATTCCAGGATGCACATCTTTATTTTTTTAATTTAGAAAAATTTCCCTAATTTTCTTCTGTGAAGAGATGTAACACCAGTCGTGGCAGCACACCTGAGGACTGCTGCTGTGAATAAGTTCAAGGGTCTAATCACATAGTGTAATGAACTCTATTTATTCAGCAATTAACTAAAGCATTGTTCAATAAAGTAAAGCATAACATTCATAACAACAACCTTAAGCTAAACATATCATTTAATACATATATATGTACACACACACACACACACACACACACACACACATATCATAACACACAGCATGTCATATGGTACATAGCATATATCATTGCATTCAGTAGCATTCCCCAAAATATTTGTTTACAAAATCAGGGGGTCTGGGGCCAGGGTCTTCCATAGCACAATACATCCTTAAGGGGTAGCAGAAAATACCACACCATCCACCCCTAGGTCGCAGTAAGAACAATCAATGCCAAGAATCCAAGTAAAATCCTCTTTCATCTTGACTTGAGTTTGATTTCTAAGTCTCATTGCTCTTCCTCTGTGGGCTGACTACTTCTGACTACTGCCTGGATTCAAACCTGGCAGCTTTCTGCTCCTGCTTCAGGTCTCAGGTCATGGGGACTGCTCCACTCCAAGCTCTTCCTGCTCCTGCCCAACAGCAGGCTCAGGGGTTCCTGCTGGCAGCTTCTGCTTCTGGGAAAACAAGGCTTAACAGGGAAACAACACACACTACCAGCACCACCATCGCAATTCACCTCCAAGGTCCAGAGGCTCTGTGATAACAGCTCAGTTCACTTTAACAGCTCTCAAAAGGGGCTTAAGCTAACTCTCCTTCCCAAGGGCAGGTTTCTGCCCTACAGCTCTATTTGCTTTTACAGCTCAGAAGCTCCTTCAGCAAGTCTCTTCAATCAAAGGTCTTCTCTTTGTTCTTAGACATCTCCTCTCCACTCTCAGATATTTCCTCCCAGCTCTCAGAGACCTCCTCTTTGCCCTCAGAGGTTTCCTCTCAGCTCTTAGAGGTCTCCTCTCAGTTCTTAAAGGTTTCCTCACAGTTCTTAATGGTTTTTTCTCAGCTCAATGGTCCAAGCTCATTCTTCTTCTTTCTCTTCTCTTCTTTCTCTTCTTCTCAATGCTGGCTTGCCTCCTGGATGCTGGCTCTCTTAATGTCTGCTTTCTGTCAACACCAACTTTATTTATATACAGTTCTAGTCAGCATCTGATTGGCTGAAGCTAACTCCAAGAGTCTGATTGGCTAGAACTCAATACACATGTCTGATTGGCTAGAGCCCCATACAAGTCTTTGATTAGCTAGAACTCAATCTAGCAAAAAATCCTACTTTGTTTGCCATTACATGCTCCTCCATCTTTTCCTTTCAGCGGGAATGGAATTTGACTATCTTGCCTCTTTACTTCCACAGAAAACACTCCTAGTTTGAAGATGATTACTTAACCCATGAGACAAAGGCCTCTGAAGCCACTGCCTAAACAATGATTACTTTATCCAAAGGTAATGGAGTCTCATGAGCACATGGAGCTTGGCATTCCTCTCAAGTAGACCAAGGCTGCCATACGTCACTCTGATGTTACCTTTCTTTGAGATAGAGCTCTTCTCCCTTTTTAAATTATTTTATATTTTGTTTTGTCCAATTACATGTAATAACAATTATATGTATGTGTGTATATATATATGTATATATATATATATATATACACACATGTATATATATATAATATAAATTTTCCCCAAATTCTCTTCCTCCCCTTACCTTTCTTTAAGAAGTCAAGCAACTTGATAGAATATGTGTATAGTTATGCAAAAATATTTCCATATTTGACATGTTATGAAAGAAAGTATAAAAAGCCAAGAATAATAAAGTAAAAAAAAGAAGAGTGCCTTGATCTGCATTCAGACTCCACCAGTTCTTTCTCTGGAGGTGAATAACAATCATACATCCTTTGGGATTGTCTTAGATCACTGTATTGCTGAGAATAGGTAAGTCATTCACAGACGGTCATCATACAATATTGTTAACCATGTGCAATATTCTCCTGGTTCCACTCACTTTACTTTGCATCAATTCATACAATTCTTCCCAGGTTTTTCTGAAAGCATCCTGCTATTTTATACAATAGCATTCCATCAAAACCATATACCCCAACTAGTTCAGCCATTCCCCAATTGATGGGCACCAACTCAATATCCAATTCTTTGCCACTACAAAAAGAACTGCTATAAATATTTTTGTACATATAGGTCCTTCCCTTCTTTTTATCTCATTGAGATATAGATCCAGTAGTGGTATTGCTGGGCTACAGGATATATACAATCTTAAATCCCTTTGGACATAGTTCCAAATTATTCTCCAGTATAGTTGGATCAGTTCACAACTCCACTAACTTTCCACATTCCCTCCAATATCCATTATTTTCATTTTCTGGAATATTAGCCAATTTGATGGTGTGAGGTGGTACCTCAGAGGTGTTTTAATTTGCATTGCTCTAATCAGTTGTGATTTAGAGCATTTTTACATGTTACTAAAGATAGCTTTTGTTTGGGGGTGGGGCAGCTAGATGGCTCAATAGATAAAACACCAGGCTTTGGGTTCAGATCTTTCCTCAGACATTTACTAGGTATGTGACCCTGCATAAGTCATTTAACCTCTATTTGCTATAATCCGCCTGAGAAGAAAGTGGCAAACCATCCCAGCATCTTTGTCAAGAAAACCCCAGTAAGTGTGTTCCAAGGGGTCACAAAGAATCAGACATGACTGAATGATTGAACAATGGATAGCTTTGATTTCCTCTTCTGAAAAATGCCTATTTTTATCCTTTGGCCAGTTATCAATTGGGGAATGACTCATATTTTTATAAATTGGCTCAGTTCTCTATATATTTGAGAAGTGAGATATTTATCAAAGAAACTTGATACAAATTTCTTCCCCCAATTTTCTGCTTTCTTTCTAATCTTGACTACATTGGTTAGAGGACTTCTTTCTTGGGCTTCTTCCATCCTGCTGATACCATCACCAACTCAATACTGGAGAGAATTGAATTCCCTTCACTCTCTTAGACGAAAGGTTTGTTCTCAGAAGATTTGTTAATTGAGTACTTCATTCTATGAATCTGCTCAAACTGCTTCATTTATAACTCATAGAAGGCAGCTATGGCGATACCATTTGCTTACTTAAATTATAATAGTGGAATGAATGCAATGATTATAAAATATTTGTTAGATAGTTATGGCTACTATTGTGAGGAAATTAGGTTTTTCATTGTTCTCCAAGTTCCATTTTTACTTTAATACAGTTGTAATAAATTATTTATCTTGAAGATTTACCATATAATGAAAACCCATATAATGAATTCCAGTTCAAGTATTTGCAATTTACATGCTAATCTTTCTTGCATTTGCATTCCAAAGTTGACAGGCAGTATGTTAGAGTGGATCATCACCAAGCTGACCACAGATGATGAATTTTTCAGCCAACAGCAACTACTGATGACTATATACTAAATTATGGAAGGGTCTTAATCTGCATTGCTAGAAGTGAAATCCACATTCAGGAAATCATGAAACCATGAATTATTGATGTAGGACATCTTCTAAATCCATTGAGTATATTATGAATGTCTGTGGACGTGGGCACGCACACACACACACACACACACACACACACACACACACACACTGCCTGTGAGCTACAATTCCATTTTGTATTATGAATTTTGGAAAATTTCATGATACTCCATACAGTGACATAATTATAATGTCTAGAAAAAAATTCATAAAACCAATTATATGAGTTTTGTGGATTAATGATCTTATTTTTCTGCGGTTTTTTTGATCATTGCAAAATTAGAGTTTTAAGTGGTTGTGTTGTACAATCTGAGAAGGAAGTAACCATTGAACAGACAAGTTAAAAAGTGGGTAAGGAACACTGGCAAAAATATCGCTGATAAGAATTGCATTGACTCAATTCATGTCATTTCAATCCCTTGTATTAAATGAATATTTTCTTCTATATTTCCATTAATAATACTCCACTCAACTCTTTTTATTCCTATCAGAATCCTCTTACTTTAAAAAGTTAGATTTTAAGGTTTCAAAATAACATTCAAAGAGCATGAGCTTTGAATAGATTAGTTTCATTCAAGAATAAAAACGCAAGGTTTTCCTATGAGCAATATTACAGAATCATAAACTTTTGAACAAACTTCATGGCCTGTCTTTGAATAATGACAACGAATTAGAATTATTTACTCACACATTGACAATGGGAAAAGACATTTTCCTACAAAAATGTTAATTTCTAAATATCCAGTTCCTAGTAGTACTGCTCAGTTAAGAAACAGAAGCTTACCAGAGGGCATGCCCCCTTTCCCATGTTGATCTTTGGAGTAGTACTTGTGAATCACTACAAATGGATGGTGGAGACCAAGACTGGGGGAGGAAAAGAGGAACAAGGAAAGACTAAGGGAATGGTGCATTTTGGTAGGTGATCCCTCCACCTCTCATTAACCTCTCTCATACAAGCTTCTTCCTCCCCCCTTTCTCCATCATCATTATACTCCTCTTTTTCCTTTTGCACAAGCTATCTTCCCATGACTGGCATGTACTCCCTCCTTAATTATACCTCTTACAATCCTTAGTTTCCTTCAAAGTTCAGCTCAAATACCTTTTCTGATAGCCTTCCACCCCCAATCGCCTTTTATTTATTTTGTTTATATTATTGTGAACATATATTATTATATGGCTATATATAAAAGGACATATACATATATGTGTGTATACATGTATGGTATATACACACATGTCCACATGCATACAATACATAGGTAAATATGCACACATACATACACAAACACACAAATGCACATGAACACACACATATATATGCATACATACATACACAGCCACACAGACACACACACACACACAGACACACAGACACACGCACACACATACACTTTCTTCAGGAAGCTAGGGGGTATAGTGAAGAGAGTGCCAGGCCTGGTATCAGGAAGATTTGATTTCAAATCTGGTCTCAGATATTAATTAACTATATGACCCTAAGCAAGTCACTAAATGCATTGTGTCTCAGTTTCCTCATCTATAAAATGAACTGGAGAAGGAAATGGCAAACCATTCCAGTATCTTTGCCAGGAAAGCCTCAAATGGGGTCATGAAGACTCAGACATGACTGGAGTGACTGAACAACAAATGTCCTCTTCCAGTAGACTCCTTAATGCAAAAGACCATTTCATTTTTTTCTCTCCAGTACCAAGCATAGTACTCGATGCATAGTGGGTACTTACTAAATGCATATCAATTGATTGATTTTCTTCATCTCCATTATTTAAGTGAAATATATTTTTTAAAAGTATACTGTGCCAGGCACCTCCAACAATAATACCAAAAAAGCAAATCCTTTGAAAATTTTCTTCGGAAGGATTCTGGTCCCTCTTCTCTTAGATATCAATTCAAATTCAGAACTTTAAAAGAAATGGGATTATACATTTAAAGGTGAAAGGAAACTTAGAAATAATCTAGTTCAAATCACTTATTCTATAGTTGAAGAAGAGGAGCCCCAGAATAGTTAAGGTCATTCATTATTTTGACATCATGCATAGCTTAAGAGGATGACAATGGTTGGGAGCTTGATATAAGCAGTCCATACTATAAACAAAGAGGAGCCTCTGAAGAATTTCAATGACTTCCATTTATCTTCCTTTTTCATCCCTCATTTTATAAGTCATTAAAGTACTTCTCTGTGTGGTTGCATTTATCAAGAAATCAAATATGTTCTTAAAGTATGCATGAAAGACTTATTGACGAAGAGCTATTAAGCCGGCATTTTGGTATACCTACTCAAATGTTCTTTTTGAAATCAACAAATAGCAAACTTAGTGGAATCATGCATTCTATTTAACTTCCAATAAATAATGTGACCATAAAGCTGTTGTCTCCCTTAATAGTGATTTGTGGAAGTCTGCACATTTACTTCTTCTATTTAAATCACTGATATCCTTATATGTATAATTCATTCACATAAAGATGAAGATGAAAGAAATGATTTTAAAAAGTTGGTGTATATGTGAGTAGTCATCAATATCCTCTCAATTCCCATTTATTATCTGTAATTTCCTCCCTCTTTTGAGGTACCATGTCATCTAGCCCTTTTATTTTACTAATGAGGAAACTGACACCCAGAGAAGTTAAATAACTAATCTAAGCTTAGATGGGGAATCACTGTCAGAGGTGTGGCTTGAACCTAATTGGTCTAACTCCTCAGTCAATTATTTCTTACTATACGATGCTGTTGTTGAGTTGTTTCAGCTATGTCTGACACTTTATAACCCATTTGGGATTTGCTTGGCAAAGATATGGGAATGGTTTGCCATTTCCTTTGCCAGTTCATTTTATAGAAGGGGAAACTGAGGAAAACAAGGTTAAGTGACGTGTCCAGGGTCACACAGCCAGTAAGTGTCTGAGGCTGAATTTGAACTCACGTCCTCCTGTCTCTGGGGCCATCACTCTATCCAGTGTGCCACCTAGCGGCTGAACCCCTCTATATCCCACTATCCAGTACTGCTTCTTATTGAGTTCTGGGCCCATGCCAGTCTCCCTCTGCAGGATATATCCCTGATACATGCACTAGTGACCTAACTAGCTTTGTATATAGTATGCAGAGCAATCTTTGCTGGAGGCAAAACATTTTTGAAAGCCTTGAAAGACTGTTTTCCAAGATAACCTATGGAAGAAAAGGTCTTACCATAGCACCTCCTCTCCCATTTAATAAACTCTAGTGGTTCCCTACCAACACCAGGATCAAATATAAATTCCTTGTTTAATATTCAAAGCCCTTCACAACTTTCACTTCCCTCCCCCCAATTCTTTTTTAGTCTTCTTACACCTTACTCCCTTCTCTCTCTCCACCATAATGTGCTCTATAGGACTGATCTCCTTGCTTTTCTATGCACATAACTCCACGTCCAAACTCAGGATATTTTCAATGGCCACCCCTTGTGCTTGCAATTCTCTCTTTCCTCATCTCCATATTCTGGTTTCTCTTTCAAGTCCCAGCAAAAATTTCATCTTCTATGAGAAACCTTTCCTGATTCCCTTTTATGCAAATATATTTGCTCTATTGATTATCTCTAATTCATCTTGTAAAGATCTTTTTTGCACCTGTTTCCCCATTAGACTGTAAGCTCCTTGAGAGTAGGGAATGGCATTTGCCCTTTTTTCCCCAGTATCTAAAAATTAGTAGGCACTTAATAAATGCTTGTTGACTGACTGACTAGAGTATTCCTGATGTGAATATGAAGAATTTAGAGAATCATGGGAAGATTTATATGAACTGATACAGAGTAACATGAGAATAAGCAGAATTAGGAAATCAAAATACACAATATCTACTACAATGGAAATAACTAAAAAAACAAAACTCATCTATATGTAATTATTATCAAGCTTGGTTCTGAGGAAGAGATAAGAAATTTCCCTTTTTCTTTGCAGACACTATTGTTATGGAACACTGAATATACTGTCATTCTCAGAGAATAGTATCATTAGTTATACTAAGCTCCTTTTTCCTCTTTTTATGTTATTATAAGAACATACTTGTTGGATATAGGACATAGGAATGGTATTTTTTAAAGTGAAGATAATATAAACACAAAAGTTATCAACTATTATTAATATTTACCAAAAAATTGGATGGCTATGGGAGTTATAGTTTCTGGCTCTAAAAGTCAGCAATACTAAGTGCCCCATTCAGAGTAATAACATATTTTAAACTGTTTTGGTGCTATGTGCTGAACAAATGATCTAGTCATACACACACAATCCCAAAAAAGTATATAAAAGATAACTTGGGGATAACAAATCACACATTGTTCTTATAGACATAGGCATATTGATGTGAACAAAATGTCAGAAATTTATAATAAAAAGCAACATTTTTTAGACATCTTGAATGCTTATTTTTATAACTGGTCAATATGAAGAAAAAACATAAACAGATGATTTGTCTTAATATTTTATTCCTAACTGAAAGTACTTCTTGTCTACCTGATTATATGTGGTGGAGTTTGGTATCTACTGAATCTTTTCCCTTTGACAAAATAAAAGAATAGACAACAATTTTATGACAAAATAAATTAACAGTTTGATTGAAATTTAGACTTTATCTCTTTCATTTAAAATTGAAGTTAGGTAAGTCTTTTTACATTTCAAATACAGCTCTCTCCTTCAAGCTTCTATTGACCAATAAGAGAGATCCCTTGAGGAGGTTTCTGCCTATCTTGCTGTGTAGAGGGGAGGTTTGGTATGGCATAAAGATTAAGGAACAACGGAGGCATAGAGAGGAGCAACTACTTTTGTAGACCTAAGCAAGGAGAGAGAAACATCATAGATACTGTTTAATAAGGTAGAAAACAACTGAGATTGCTCCTTTCATTAAAACAAAATAAAATGGTATCATAGTCTACACAAGTCATACTGGAATGCAACAGCTAAGTAGAAGGTGTTCTGATCCAAAAGTGGATTTTCATCCTCTCCTGGCTGGGAAGTACAATAGTTTGAGCGGCTTCTTTACTTTTTCTTTCCTGCTAACAGTTACCATTATTTAATTATCTGTTTGTCTGTAGAGCCCTTATGTTAGATCCTGAATTAGTTACAATGTTAACTTTAGACATCATCCTTCCCTTGTGGGTTGTACACAATAGGGATATGACACCTACAGAAATAAACATAATGACAAAATATAATTGTATTAGTCAGGTTCAAAATAAAGTTCTATAATATATATATATATATATATATATATATATATATATATATATATATATATATATATATACATATAATATAAAGTTCTAATAGCAGAGTGAGAGGAAAATGGTTGTACCTGCTAAAGAAATTAGGTTGTGGGTGACAGAGGGTTTTGATTTAAAAAAATCAATTGGAGATAAGCCATGAAAGAGAACATTTGAGGCAGTACAAGCAAAGTTATAGAGCTGGAAAAGTTCAGGGTTACCCACGGGTCAGAGACTGGTTTGGCTGTAGAATCAATTGCTTGAAGAGATTAATATGAGATAAGATTGGAAAGGTGAGATAGGAAGAGATTGTAGGAGGCCTTAGATTTCAAGGAAAGCGCTTGGAAATACACTCATTTCCAAGCTATCAATAACCACACGAAAAATGCCCCAAATCACTAATAATGAAAGGAATTCAAATTAAGGCAAATTTTATTTTCACTTCACAAGACTGGCAAAGATGACAGAAGAGGAAAGTGAAAAACACTGGAAGTTATAAAGGGAAAACACGCACTCTAATGCACTAGGAGAGATGTGAGTTGATACAACTCTTCCTGGAAAGCAATTTTGAAGTATAATTCAAAGTTACTAAACTGCACATATCCTCTGTAATGACAATATTAGTCCTATACCATAAAGAGATCAAAGAAAAAGGAAGGAGATCCAGATGTACAAAAATATTTATAGCAGCATTTTTTCTTAGTAGTAAAAAAGTGTGCACTGCCTGGAGAATGGATAAGCAATGGAATATCAGATAAGTCATGGAACATTATCATACCATGAGAAATGGTATAATAACCACTTCAGAGTTAACTGAGAAGACCTCTCTGGAAAAATATAGAGGAACATGTGAAGATCCACTGAGGACAACTTATTCCATTATAGCATTATTTAAGACATTATAGCTTTAAAAGACTAGATTTATGATCAATTAATGACAAATCATGATTTCATAGGACCAAGAATGAAGACTGCTAGCCACATCTGTCAGTGTGGTGATGTTCTTAAAATGTCAAATTATCCATACATTTTTGGGAATGATTAATATTAGAATTTATTTTGCTTTACTGCATATTTTTATGAAAGTTTTTTTTATGTTTAATGGGATGAGAAAAGGAAGGGTGAGAAAAAATAAATTCTTGCAAAATTACCTATTAATAATTATATTTTACATTTATAAGCTGCTGCAACACTTACAAAGTATGTCCTTAGAGCAACACTATGAGGTAAAGAGAACGAGTAATATCCTCACTTTATAAATGAACTAAATGGAGGAGATGGAACCTTCGATGGAACTTGTAGAAGCTGGAATTTCAGCTGAGTCTTAAAGAAAGCCAGGGAAATCAGGAGTTGTATAAAAGATATTAAAAATCAGAGGTATGACTTGAACCCAGGCATTCTATCTGCAGAACCATCATCAGGCAAGTCTCTAAAGGAACTGAGATTTTTATTCTGTGAGTTTCTTGATAAACAAATGAAAAAAATATGTTTTTTTGTTAAGCATTGACATCTGTTTGTCAATGAGGAAAAATGCAAAAGCAATTAAAGTATACAAATGACCTAAGAAATCATATCACATGGAACATTAAACCCTCAAAGCCAGGGTTCAATAAAATATGCAGGAGAAAAAGAAAGTTTATGGGGGGAAAAAAGAACTGGAATAGAAGCTGATTAAGTACAAATGATGAACTTCCTGCTGCTGCTCTTCCAAACAGAAAGGACACTGTTCATCAAAATTAAGGATGAATACTGTTAGATACAGAGGGAATCATTAGAACATTCTAAAGTGTGGCTAAAGCATTTTTTAAATTTAACACATCTGTGGGTATGAATATAGTTCCTGGTTAAATACTGTGTGCGGAAGAAAAATACATTTAATATATTCATTTATCTCATGGAAATTTCAAGAAGTAAGAGAGTATGTGCAACTCCAAGAAAAAAAAAAAAACAAAACAGAGAAAGAGAAAAGAGAGGATGGAAAGAAAAAAAAGAGAAGACAGGAAAAGAGGTATGAGGAGAAAGAAAGAGTAGCCAAATAAATTTAGAATTAAAAAAGGAGAGCTCCAGAAGGAATTTTTGATGCTCTGAAAATTTATTTTGGAGTAATGCTCATTGCTCCCTAGTTAATCTTTTATCAAGGGAATTGGCATTTTTGGATATCCATGTTGATTCATTAATTGTTAGATTCAGGTTTGCAAGTTATGTGTCACCTTGTTCTCTTCCCTTCTGATGGGTGCAGAACAGTCTTGGGGAATTAGAATTTTCTTTCCCTTATTATATTTGAAAGTCTTTCTCTTAGTGGCTTACAGAATTTGTTGTTTATCATTAAATTTGTTAAAGTTAACGATTCTATGTCTTGGAGTATGCAGCATAGGGTTTTGTTTGTTTGTTTTCCGAATATTATCTGTGGATTATTTGGTTTGGCAATTTGTTTTTTGAGTTCAGATGTTTTGGGCCATTTTCTTATTTCTTGCATTATTCATTTTCATTTATCCATTTATTTATTGTTATTTGCCTTGTTCTTCTTGAATACAAAAGAGATGGCTATTAATTTTGACTTATATATCAATGTTTTTCTTGTATGGATTTAATATTTTTGAATGTTATTGCTTTTGGTGTCTCTTCTACTAGTTTGTCCTTCACATTTGTGCATTTGTATTCCCAATCAATTTTTTCCTTGTTTTCTCTGCTGATTTTTACTACTGTGTATTAAAGTGCATGTTTTTTGTTTTTTTAGTGCATGTTTTTCTTATGCTGTTATTTCTACTATGCAAAATACAAATACTACTTAATTTTTTCCTCATTTTAAACCATTCAGTATTTTTTAACAGTTCTATGCTTTCTTGGGAATCCATGGAGTCTTCTGTCTCATCAACTATTCATTTTTCTTTGTATTCAATCAATCAGATGATGTCTATGAATGTACAAAAAGAGAGAACAGAACTTGGAGCAGAGCAGAACTGAGGACTGAGGACTGAGAACTGAGAGTGGAACTGAAAGAACGGAGCTGGAAGCAAGGAGTGGAAAGCAGCAGGATTCAGAAGCAGAGAGCCAGCATTGAGAGTGTGCAGAGTGGAGAGTACTGAACAAGAGTTGGCAGAGCTACAGGAGACAGTGTTGAGCAGAGAGTTAGGATTTGTGAGTGACCTTCTTATAGGAAGGCCCTAGCTTCAAGGAGAAGCACAAGTATGGTTTGGTTCCTTGCTATAATATTTTCCTATAATTTCCTTGTTACTATAGTGAGGTGGGCTTATTGGTTTGGGAATATTATTGCCACAATATCAAATTGGAGGCATTGGTCCTTGAATCTGATCCTTTGGAGTGTAAATAAATGTTATACTTCCTCTGCCTTCTACTTAGAGAATTCCTTATACTTCATGATTCTGAACCCTTCAGGCATGCCCACGGTCCTCTCTGAAGTCATGAATTTTGCCTTACTGATATAGTGGGAAATTGGTCAGCCTCAGTTGTTTTTCCCAAGTGACTTCTGAGGAGACAGAAATGTCCCAAATTTGGTGCTGGGGCCCTTTCTCTCAGGTCTTTGGAGCTCCACACATACTGTCATACTGCCCCAGTTCTCTTGGTTTCTCATTACTCTAATTCTTTGCTGGTGCAGAGACAGGGTTCTCTTGCTTTGCCCTGCTTGGATCGGGGTTGTGTGCTGGTTGGTGGTTCTAGGGTGTGGAGAAACACTGGTATGGCATAGCTTGAGATGACAGTGGAGTAGAAGTAGCTCTGAAAACAGCAGCATAAGGCCCCTAAAGCTTGGGACAAAGTATTCTCTATTCTACAAGCAGTTATAACCTGACAAAAAGCTCAAGGGTCAAGTAGTTGGCTGGGAACATGAACAGGCAGTGAAAAAAAAAGATGTAGACTATTGAATCTTTTTTTGGTGACAAAGAAGATCAAAACATACAGCCAGAAGAAGTCACCAAAGTCAAAGAGCCTACATCAAAAGCCTCCAAGAAAAATATGAATTGGTCTCAGGTCGTGGAAGAGCTCATAAAGGATTTGGAAAAGCAAGTAAGAGAAATAGAAGAAAATTTGGGAAAAGAAATGAGAGTGATGCAAGAAAATAATGAAAAACAAGTCAATGACTTGCTAAAGGAGATCAAAATTACTGAAGAAAATAACACCTAAAAAATACACTAACCCAAATGGCAAAAGAGCTCCAAATAGCCAATGAGGAGAACAATGCCTTGAAAGCAGAATTAGCCAAATGGAAAAGGAGATGCAAAAGAACACAGAAGAAAATACCACCTTAAAAATTAGATTGGAGCAAGTAGAAGCTAGTGACTTTATCAGAAATCAAGAAATTATAAAACAGAACCAAAGGAATAAAAAAATGGAAGACAATATGAAATATCTCATTGGAAAAAGCACTGACTTAGAGAACAGTTCCAAGAGCAAGAACTAAAGAATTATTGAACTGCCTGAAAGCCGTGATCAAAAAGAGCCTAGACATCATCTTTGAAGAAATTATCACATAACACTGCCCTGATATTCTGGAACCAGAGGGTGAAATAGAAATTGAAAGAATCCACCAATCACCTCTTGAAAAAATATCCCAAAAAGAAAACTCCTAGGAATATTGTCGCCAAATTCCAGAGCTCCCAGGTCAAGGGGAAAACACTGCAAGCAACCAGAAAGAAACAATTTGAGTATTGTGGAAACAAAACCAGGATAACACAAGATCTAGCAGCTTCTACATCAAGGGATCAAAAGGCTTGGAATATGATATTCTGAAGGTCAAAGGAGCTAGGATTAAAACTAAGAATCACCTACCCAGCAAAACTGAGTATCATGCTCCAAGGCAAAATATGGATTTTCAATAAAATACAGGACTTTCAAGCTTTCTCAGTGAAAAGACCAGAGCTGAATAGAAAATTTGACTTTCAAATACAAGAATCAAGAGAAGCATGGAAAGGTAAACAGGAAATAGAAATCATAAGGGACTTACTAAAGTTGAACTGTTTTGTTTACATTCCTACATGGAAAGATGATGTGTATAATTCACGAGACCTTCCTCAGTATTAGGGTAGTTGAAGGGAATATGCATATGTATAGACAGAGGGCACAGGGTGAGTCAAATATGAAGGGATGATATCTAACAAAATAAAATTAAATTAAAGGGTGAGAAAGGAATATATTGAGAGAGGGAGAAAGGGAGAGATAGAATGGGATAAATTATCTCACATAAAAGTGGCAATAAAAAGCAGTTCTGTTGGAAAGGAAGAGGGAGCAGGTAAGAGGGAATGAGTGAATCTTGCTCTCATCATATTTGGCTTGAGGAGGGAATATCATACACACTCAATTGGATATCTTACTCCACAGGAAAGTAGGGGGAAGGGGATAAAAAAAGGGGGATGATAGAAGGGAGGGCAGCTTGGGGGAGGAGGTAATCAAAAGCAAATACTTTTGAAAAGGGACTCGGTAAAGGGAGAAACCTGAATAAGGGGGGACAGGATAGGATGGAGGGAAATATAGTTAGTCTTTCACAACATGATTATTATGTGTTTTCCATAATGATACATGTGTGGCCTATGTGGAATTGCTTGCCTTCTTAGGGATGATGGGTGGGAAGGGAAGAAGGGAGAGAATTTGGAACTCAAAGCTTTAAAAAAGATGCTCAAAAAAAGTTGTTTTTGCATGCAACTGGGAAATAAGATATACAGGCAGTAGGGTGTAGAAATCTATCTCGCCCTACAAGAAAGTAAGGGAAAAGGGGATGGGGGGAGTGAGGTGACAGAAGGGAGGGCTGACTGGGCAATGGGGCAATCAGAATATATGCCATCTTAGAGTGGGGGTAGAAATGGGGAGAAAATCTGTAACTCAAAATCTCGTGGAAATCGATGTTGAAAACTAAAAATATTAAATAATAAATTCCTTGAAAGAGCAATTAAATCTGGCTATACTAAGATCACTTATATTATGTATCAATATGATTACCAACAGAATGCATCCTTCCTGTCTTGTTTTTGTGTCATTTCTCAGGTATGTCCAACTCTTTATGACCTTATTTGAGGTTTTCTTGACAAAAATACTGGATTGGTTTGCTATTTCCTTCTTCAGTTCATTTTACAGAGGAGGAACTGAGACAAACAGGGATAAATGACTTACCCAAGGTCACACAGCTAGTAAGTGTCTGAAGCCTGGTTTGACTTCAGGAAGATGTCTTCCTGACTCCATGATCTAGCCACTGTAGCACCTAGCTGCCCTCTTCCTGTCTTCCCCTATATTAAACCTTGCCAATGGTGAGTCAACCTAGCATACGTACATGGAGTTCTCATAACTGGCAGTTGATCTGATATTTGGAACAAAATTTTTGCTGTGTCCTCATTCCTTTAACTGTTCCTTTTCCCTGACACTTCACTCTCTACCTTGAACTTTAGCTGGACTCCTATCTTCTACAAGAAACCTTTCCCAATGCCTCTTAGTTCTAGTGCCTTCTCTCTTTAAATTATTTCTGATTTTTCTTGTATATAGCTTGTTTATGTTTGCCTTTCTGTCTCTGTGTGTGTCTATCTATCATCTATCTGTGTGTATGTGTGCACATCAATATATCTATATCTAAATATGTTTATTTGTTCTATCCCCAATTACATTGTCAACTACTTGATGGCATGCTGTTTTTTGACTTTTTGTATCATCAGCACTTAGCACAGCATCTGGCATATAACATTTATTTTGTTGTTGTTGCTTTTGTTATTCAGCTGTTTCAGTCATGTCCTATTTTTCATGACCCCATTTGGGGTTTTCTTGGCAAAAGTACTGGAATCGTTTGCCATTTCCTTCCCCAGCTCATTTTATAGATGTGAAAACTAAGGTAAACAGGGTTAAGTGACTTGCCTAGTTTCACCCAGCTATAAGTGTCTGAGGCTGGATTTGAACTCAGGTCTTCTTGATGCCAAGGCCTGCACTCTATCCACTGCTCTACCTAACTGCCCAGTAGGTGCTTACTAAAAGTTAATTGATAGACTGACTGAATCCAATTTTAAAATAGATTTTACATTTCTAAGTCCTACAAGATCCTCATTCTCTGTCCAAACCATTATACGTTCCCTCATCCAAGGCAAAACAAAAACTACAACAAAACAAAACTCATTTTTATCTTATCACTCAAGCTTGTCTTAACCTTCCATACAACTGGAACATCACTGTTTTCTGAGTTATCATGGTATTTCCCTTCCACCATTCAAACATTTCCACAATACCTCTTGTATCTGTCCCTTTTGTCTCCATTCCCATATCACTTATCCTATTATAGGTCGTCTTTATCTCTCACCAGGATTATTATGGTACTCTGCAAAGGGTCTCTCTGCTTGTCTCTGCTCTCTCCAATTCATCTATCACACATCTGCCACAGTGATATTTCTTTAGCACTATTTCTCTTGTTATCTTCCTAGTCATTTTTATACCATATCACTCCAAGACTGCTGGTGTTGGCACCACGTGCTTCTCTGGGCCATGCTGTCCTGACCGGTGAGTGTTTACATGACACACTTTATGCATCTTCCCCCAGAACCCTGATCATGCTTCAGCAAAACAACTTTCCTGTCAAGCCAAACATACTTCCCAGATATCTTCTTGTGATGTCACTTGGTTCCAATCCTCTGTCATCTTCTCTTTACATCTCTGGAACCAGTAATCAAACCAACACTACTGTTGCTTCTAGAGAGGGCATATCAATCATCTCCTTTAAGGAAATTCCCCATTCATGTCAATTCTGACAAAAACATCCTTTTCCAGCTACCACTATGCATTACTAATAGCCCATATGTATTACTTTTCCCTATTAGAATGTAATTTCTCTTATTGTTCTATTAAATTCTGATTACCCTAGTGCCTAGCACAGTCACTAGGCTATAGTGCTATATACCTATATGCTATTGTAATGGCAAGTAAAGTGGGACGTTTTGCTGTTTTTTTCTTTCGGAGTGCTTCTCACCACTAAGGCAATCAAGTACCATTGATTGAATCTTGCCCTTGAATTGAGAGTCTATGATTGAATCAAGAGTCCTTCATTGGAAACAATATATACACTCTGAGGTTTGCATTTTGCTTTGGGGCTTACTCATTGGAAGAGTGTTTGTATGATATGGCCAGAAAACACTCTGGGCAGCTGTTAAGGAGCCCCTGGCTTTGAAAACCCAGAAGATGGTTCTTCTCTCTCTAGTAACTATGTATGTATTGGTATGGACAGACTATTAGAAGCCCTGTCTGCTGATTTGTGTAATATGCTCTGTTCGAATAATTTCTGCCTGTAATTTTAGTGTTTTCTCTGAAGTTAATGGTGCTGACTTTTTCCCCTGAACTAAGTGAATGATATATGTATGTTTAATTAAAGTGAGATTGTAAACCCCTTAAAATTGCTTTCGTTAGATAAGCAGATCAAAAAATCTGTGCTAGCAGCCCTCCTGTGTGCTGGTGTTGTTGGCCTTACACTTCCACAGCAGTTGCAAGGAGTATTGTTGTTACAACTATATAGCATATAGTGAAAGCGTTTAATTGTGTTTAGTTCATTTTGTATCAATTTGTATACATTTCCCTGTATACTTCTTTGTAGTCTTTATAGTCAGGAAAAGAAAATAGGATCTGTGAACACGGACTCTGTAATGACTGCACTAACCTGTTAGGTAAATTGAAGCTTCCTTTCTTTACAAGGGAGAATGAAGTGAAACAACAAACCAATTAAAAGGGTTTTGAGGTTCAGAGCTGCCTGACATGCCAGTGATACTTTGTGAGTGAACTCTAGCTGAATTTAGATACCTGTAACTGCCAGAAACCACAGAACCAGCCTTGACCACCTCAGGGACAACCTTGAGCAGCAGCTGCAAACTGGAGACCTTGCACAGGACTTTCTAAACATCCTGCTCCCCAGGTCACTGTGTCCACGGACACCTTCTTCCTTAACCGCTACTCCCAGGAGAAAAGCATCTAAAAACTATTAATGTCTCACCCATTTCCATATCCCATTTGAGCTGCTAAGAACTCTCTCTCTCTCTCTCTCTCTCTCTCTCTCTCTCTCTCTCTCTCTCTCTGTCTCTCTCTCTCCTTCTCTCTCTCCCTCTCTCTCTCTCTCTCTCTCTCTCTCTCTCTCTTGTCTCTCCCTCTCTCTCTCCTTCATGCTCTCTCTCCTCCTCCTCTCTCTCTTTTCTTCTATCTCTCCTTCTCTCGCTCTCCTCTTTCTCTCTTCCTCCTTCTCTCTCTTTTCTTCTCTCTCTTCTTCCTTCTCTCTCTCTCCTTCTCTCTCTCTCTCTCTCTCTCTCTCTCTCTCTCTCTCTCATCTACCTTTATCTACCTTTTATGCTCTTCTCACATAATATGCACTTTTGTAATCTAAGACCAGAGTCTCCGTCATTTCAGAGTCCATTCTGGGTCCAGGTTGGTTGTGGTATCTTCCTTTAACTGATCATATATTAGAGATCTAAGGGACCTTAGAGATCATTGAGTCCAACTCCCTTACAATGAGAAAAGAGAGACTCCAAAAGGTTAAGTGATTGCCCAAGGGCACAAAGTGACAGAACCTAGATTTGAAGCCAGGTCCTCTGACTTTAAAACCCAAATCTCATTCTCATTTTACTATACTATGCTGCTTCCATATTTTTTCCATTGTCAGTAATATTCCATTCATATACTATAATTTGCTCAGTCATTCCCTCATCAAGCTACATCTACTTTGTTTTCAGATCTTTGCTACAAGTCAAACAAACAAATAAACAAACAAAAATATGCTGTTGTAAATATTCTGGGATTGCTTTTTATATCTTTGTATATCTCTTCTTCTTCTAGCCTACCTACCTATCCTCTCTCTTTCCCTCATTTACGTTGATTTGTTAGGTCCCAGGAGGAGAGACCATTCTATGTTGAAAGTATTCTATACTTTGAGGCTGAACCCTGAAGACTTGCTCATGAGCCTCAACTAGTATATTTGCTTTCAAAGTCAGCCATTAGACACAATTAATTCAAAATAATTTACTGAGATGATGTTAATAAATATTAATATTTATTAATAAAAAGTCTTCCCATAAACTTGTGCCACATTTTCCTCAAATAAATACAGAGTCACTGGGAAGTGTAGGCACTACTTAGAGTATACTAGTACAGAGGCACACCCTTAGGGAACCCATGTGACCAACATTGTTTAAAACTCTGGTACTCCAAGGCTTCTTGGATGGACTCTTCTCAGTAATTCAACTTCCATGGGACACAGAGTGTTCTTTTCTTGTGTCAGAAATTAAACTCTTTCCCTGGGCTTACTTCATATTAACTGTGGGAGTCTGTTTCCTGTTGGACCTGGAGCTCAGATTTTTATGGTCAGTAGTAGAAGGAGAAAGAAAAAAAATCCTCCTCTTCAAACCAGGAAATAATCCATCTGAAGGACTTTTTTTCTTCCATAACTGGCTCTTTTCTTTGCTGCCTGTGGTCACTGATCAGAGCTGGCTCCTTTCTCAACTGACTGCTTGAAGCAGTGGTTCTCAAACTTTTTGATATTAAAATTATTGGGGACCCCAAAGAGCTTTTGTTTATATAGGTTATTGTAACAACAATTTGGCTAGCAGCTGTTGTTGAGGTGTAAGACCCAACAAGATTAGCAACAAGGGCTGCCAGCATAGGTCCTTTGGATCTGCTTTACTAAGGAAAGTAACTGTAAGGGGTTAACAATCTCACTTTAATCACACATACACATATAACTCACTTAGCTCAGGAGGAAAAGTCAGCCACCTGAACTTCAGAAGGAATACAAATAAATTACAGACATACATTATATAAACAGACCAAAAACAAACCAACATCTGGGTTAGCAAAGCCAGGGGGCAGTTACAACGGCTTGCCCAGAGTCACGCACCACTCTTCCAGTGAGTGAGAGACCCAGACAAAATGCTAACCTTTGAGTTTTCATACCCTGTTCAGTGACTGAAGGATTCACACCTATTCAGCAAAAGGGTGTGAGCCTAGGGCTTAGCACCTAGTAAGCCCTAATCAAAGGTACTTGATTACTTTAGCATTCTAAAAGAGAAAACAGTAAAAAAATCCCACCTCCATTACCAATAGAGTTTTATATATTGATATGTATAGCATAAAAAATTACAGTATATTATTATGAAAAAGCTTTAGTTTCTAGGCCCTCTGGAAAAAGTCATTGGTCCCCTCAGGGGTTCCTGAAAAAAACTACAAAAACTAGAGCTTACAGCAAGGGTTATTTACCTTTATTATGTCATAGACAAATTTGATAATCTAGAGAAGGATACAGACTCTTCAGACTAATATTTTTAAGATGTAGGATACAAATACATAGAATACCAATGAAATAAATTAAATTAAAATACCAGGTCTCCTACCTATCTTCTAATTGCACCAGTTTCTATAAAAAACTATATACCTGAAAAAGGTATAAGAAAGTATAAGCTCTTCTCAATACTTTAAGACATTATTCTTGTCTTTATTAACTGTCTATATTACCTATCCCTTAAGTTCTGGGATTTCATTACTTGGGCTAGAGAAAATAAATTAAATATATCTTGATGAACTCTCTCTAACTCTAACTACCCTTTTCTCTCTATCTTTCTGGGATTATAGGATTATAATAGAATTTATAGATCAAAAGATAGAGACTTTCTTATTACTTGCCTACCATATTTTCAGATTGATTTCCAGAACAACTGAATCATTTCAAAGCTTCAACAACATTATATGTTTTTCCATAATCTTTCCAATATTGACAATCCCACTATGTTGTCATATTTGTAGAGTTTGAAGTGAAACCACAGAATTGGTTTGATTTGAATTTTTCATACTATTAATCAATCAGATTAATCTTATGATTGTTAATAGCTTGACATTCTTCTTTTAAGTGTTTTTATTCATATCTTTTAGCCATTTTTGCAGAAATATTCTTGGTCTTACATATGTGTATTCTCTGTGTGTATGATGTCAGATCAACTGATTCTTATTACTTCTTTTTACATATGAATTTTTCTAATGAGCATTAGGCTCTAAATTCAAGAAGACAGTTTAAATAATTCTTGTGGTAGTAGTAATGGATGTCCTATATATTATCAGTTTTAAATTCAAATATAATTCTATTTAAAAAGAGAAATTTGTGAAATTTATTTTTGAAAATTTTGCTTAAAAGCACAGAATCACATAATGGTCAAGTTGAAAAAAAAACCTCAGAGATTCTTTAGTGTAACAGGTACTTGTAGTGTGAATATGTTCTATAATTTAAAGTAATCGGAGAATGTAAAGATTGAGGCAATTTTCAAATTATTGCTCATTATAACTTCACAGGAATGTCATTTCCATAACTACTCAGTTAAAAACAATGACACCATAAAACTACATGAAACTTAAATGCTCCAAGAATATTTTTTATTCTACTTTCTAAGAAATCCTCCCAAGAGGATTAGCTAGAATAGCTAGAAAAAATTGTCTTGAAGATCTGTAAGCATCAATTAAGTTACCTTGTGGGTTCAAGGAATATTGGTTAGCTTAAAAAAATTATCATGGTGTTTCCACTATCCTACTAATTCTGAAATCCTCAACTCCCTTTCTCCCATCAATTCCACCTATCCTACTTACTTCAAATGTACCTTTTTCACTCAGCAACAATCAGATTCTTTGTTGTGGTTTTATGACTCTTTTGAATTAGAAACCTTTCTAACCTGCTAAGGTACATGGCATGCAGTATAAAAATTTTTGAAAAAGTTGAAGGTGAACTTGTCCCACATTGTCATTATGTATTAGACATTTGAAATTGGATTTCCTGTTCAAACTCAACATATTCAAAACTTCACTCCTTAGCTTTCTTCTCAAATCCTTCCATAATAAACTTCCCTTATGTCTGCCATAGGCAGCAACATCCTTCTAATCTTCAAGCATCTCAACCCTACCATTATCCTGGACTTAACATTTTCTCATACCCCACATATCCAGTCCTTTGTCCAAATATAAAACAGTTTTAAGCACTGTCTAGAGGGTAAAACCTCAGTTATTTCCCTGCTTCTCCCCTGAACTGTGTCCTTCCTACCAAACTACCTTGTAATCAACTATATATTTATAAATTTTTATTTTATATTTATAATATAAATATTTACATTATATTTATATTTATAGAAGGAAGGCAATAAAAACATTTAATACATGGTTTACTCTGTGCCAGGCACAGTGCTAAATGTTTTACAAATATTTTAACATTAGACCTTCAAAATAACCCTGAAAAGTAGGTGCTGTTATTATCCCCATTTTACAGTTGAAAAAAACTGAAGTAGATAAAGGTTAAATGACTTGCCCAGAGACACATAGCTAGCAAGTTACTGAAGATGGATTTGAACTCAGTTCTTCATGACTCTAGACCCAGTTCTCTATCCACTCTACTACCTAGCTGCCTCTCTCCCTCTCCCTTTCCTTCTCCCTCTCCCTTTCCCTCTGCCTCTCCATCTCTCTCTCTCTCTCAGTATACATATACATGTATACATACACATATAAATATACATGCATATGCGTGTATATCTATACATACATACGCATGCATTTGTTGTCTCTTCATTTTACCTCTTTTTTATGAGTAAAGTTTACTCCATTCTTTGTACTTGTATCCCCAGTGCCTAACATGGTGCCTGGCACATAGTTGGCACTTATTTGGCTTGTTGATGGAATGAAAGGAATCCCAATTATGGCATACACAACAGGTCATCCAATCTAAGAAGGAGGGACCCAATATCTCTATTTCCTTTTTTGAACAGCTAAATTCAAAAGGTGTTCTCTTGATATCTAGCCCACCACACCTTTGTTTCTTCCCTCTGAGACCAAGTTAAACACTTCTAATCCCTTTTCCACATAACAGCCCTTCAAATACTTGAAGATAGCTATTATGTTCCTCCTGAGTCTCCTCTTCTTCAAGTTAGATAGCCCCAATTCCTCCAACTAATCCCCAAATATCTTGGAATTTAGGATTGTTAGAAACTTTGTTTCCCCATGTTTAGTATTTTCTCAGTTCAGTGGAAAGAACACTAGCTATATAGTCAGAGGAGCTGGGTTCATGTTTTACATTTGCTACACATTTGTATGACTTTGGTCAAGTCACAACTTACTTGCTCTTGAGTTCTCTTATCTGAAAAATGAGTGGATTAGACTAGATGGCCTTTGAGATATCTTCCAGTTTTAGAATTATGATACTATGATCTTTCTTAAGCTGATCAACACCACATGCTTAATTTTTTTTTACTTTTGGGCCAAAAGAATAGAAAACTCTGTAAACACCATATAGAGTATTAATAAAGAATTCTAAAGTGATTTCTATTTATTTCTTCATCTTCAATTAAATCAAACTGACATAGGACATTTGGCAAGAGAAGAGTATGCAAGTAGAGGAGAAAAAAAATCTTGTTGTTTTCCCGGAGCAAACTATAGAGCAAACTGGCTTTCAACTCACTTGGAGTAAATCCATCTGCTTGCTGGAGAAGATAATATATTAGATTATGAAGAAATAAACATAAGGTTCAAACAAGTGAATTTTCTCTTTTATAAAATCAAATAACAATATTATAAAACATGTTAAAGTGTTGGATAATTGTATGAAGCTATATTCATATCTCAGAATTTAGGAGAAAGAATTGAGAAAAAGAATTGAAATCAATCAATCAAAATTTTTAAACACTATGTGCCAGACAATGGGCTAAATGAAGAGAAAAAGAAAATAAAATAAGGCAAGAAAGAGTTTACCTTCAAGATGATTACTTTCCAAAACAGGGAAATATACACATATAACTCTGTATTATAAGATGTATGTGTGTGTACACATACATTATATGTACATATACACATTCATTATATAGTCTCTATATAAGCACACACATTCTCTGTCTGTATGTGTGTCTCTGTATGTCTCTGTCACTATCTCTGTCTTTCTCTCTCCCCAATGTTCTATATTTACCTTGCATGTGTATACAAACAAGGTAAATATAAAGAAGACCTGAAAGAATGGGCAGAAGTATTTCTTCAGTGCCTACTATGTGCCAGGCACCATTTTTATAAATATATCTTTTTGAGGAGATGATAATCGAGCTTAATATTAAAGGATCCTTAAGGCCAGATGTTGGGAGGTAGAGCATTCCAGGCATGAGAAAAAGCAAGAACAAAGACACCAAGAGGGGGAGATGGAATGAGGTGTATGAGAAAAAGCAAGTAGGCCACTGTGGCTGGATAGTAGAGTGCATAGAAACTAGTAGAATATAAGAAACCTGATAAGGTGGGGGTCAGGTCATGAAGAGTTAAATTCCAAAAAGAGATTTTATATTTGATCTTGAGGATAATAGGTAGTCATTGGTGTTTACCAAGTAGGAGATGATGTGACCAGACCAGGAAAATCATTTTGACAGCTGTATGAAGGATGGATTGCAGTATAAAAGACAGTTAATTTCTCTTCTTCCTCTTTTTCTTTTTCTTCTTCTCTACAACAGAGGGTAAAGTGGGCAGATGTGCTATACAGTAGAACGTGTCCTGGATTCAGAGGTACAGGATATTGATTTGAATCCTGACCCTTCTATTCACCATTTGTGTAACATTGGGCAAGTCATTTTCCATTTCTGGGTATCATTGTCTTCATCTGTAAAATGATGAAGTTGAATAGAATGATTTCTCAGGACCCTTCCAATTCTAAATCCCATGATATTTAAGAACTGGGAAGACTTTATGTAAATTGAATTAAATGGATATTCATCGATTCATCAATGAATTACTTATTTGAATGTGAAACATAAAACTATTAGACCTTGGTGGATAAATATGCAACATAACTATTTTACATTGTGAATCATTATTTCTGTAATGATAACTCCTTTGAGAGAATTCACATGTACTTATTAGATAATACCTTATGTCTTTAAGATAAAATGATATTACCCTTTCATCATTACTTAGTAAGTTTAATTTTTATGGAAACACATAAAATGTCAATTGTTTCTATTCAAAAGTACTAATTATAATATTATTTTCTAAAAAAGCTGATTTTTTTAATTTAATAGGGGCAATGGATGTTCCTAAAATACATGAGCAATTAAAATATCAAACATTTAATCCAAGTACATTTATTCCTATCACCCACATTAATATTTCAGTGAATAGCCTGTAATATTTAATTAGCTCAGTTGAAGAAGAATTAAAGGAGTTTTTAGTGCGCTAATTCATTAACAACTTTTAATAATGACATGCTCCCACATGACTTACCTCAAATTTTATTAGTGATTCTGATAATTAAATTAAAATCAGGCAACAATAAGCTCACATAAAATTCAGCAGATGCAAAAAAATGATTAATCATGTTAGTGTCATACTTTATTTAAAATACTTTATCTGGATTTTTGCTTTCAGCAGGAAATGAGTATTTTTACTCCTCCTGTATAATGGTTTGCCTACAAAATGTTCTTAAATTATAACTGATGAAGGAGAGCCTATAACATTAAATCTGAGAAAGTCTGTAATAAAATTATGTCTGGGGAGAATTTCATAATTTAAAAATTGGAGAGATTACAATATGCACAATACATTTCTTCCAAGTATTATAAAACTCTACCTCAGATAATTAATTCTAGGGTCCACAGCACATGAGTAGAAATTGAAATTAAAAAAGAAGTCAAAGAAAAAAAAAAACTTCTACTCATTCATAGACCATGAAATTGTAATAATTATGGCTGGAAAATATGACTATTACATTCAGTAGGAGACAAAATGAAAACCATAACACCATAATCCTATGACCTTTTAGCACCTCACTACTTTTTTTTTCCAGCATCTTTGGTCAACAAAGCTATTGACACCATATCCCCATACACACTGAGGTCAAGTTGTGTATATAGCTTGTTCCACACATAACCCTAGATTATGTTTCTCTTTTTGCCCAATACTTTATGAAAAGGCAATCTGAAAAAGATGTGTCCTATCTACTCTGGTTTATTTATTCGTCCTTTTAAAGAATCTAAGAGCTTACTTTATCCTTTTTTCCAGTAATACAATAGCCCATGTCATTCACATCCATAAATTAGAAAACAAAGAAGGGGGAGCATGTATGTTAGGATATAGTGTTAGTGCTCAAGGTACATTGGAACACTGGGAGCAAAAATGCCATGAAGTGGTTGTGTGGACATTGCCTAGAATTGTGTTTTGTGTTTTGGCCTAGAATTGTGATTTCATCAGTATACCACTACTCTGGGATTTGTAGGCTTAAATAATTTCCTGGGGGCATGGAGAAGTTAAGTGACTTGCCTGGGATCACATAACCTTATGTAGAATTATTGCTTGAATCCAGGTTTCCCCAAATTTCAAGCTATCCAGCTTAGATAGAAACTTTTCTATCCATTACACCATGTTAAAGAGCCTTTCATCAACACTCTAGTTTTTGAATTATGGCTTAGACAATGTAACTATTTCTAAGGTCTGAACTCTTTAATAGGTTATATTAAACTATTTTAAAATCCATAAAATTAATTCTGTTTTTAGTTCAATACCTAAAAGTTTATTCATATATATGTGTATACATATGTATATATGTGTGTGTGCATGTGTGTATATATTTCAAAAGTTTGTATAATGAGCTAGAGTAACCACAGAGTGAAGAGAGATAACACTTCCAGAACACCATGTTAACATGAAACACAATAGTTAAACTTCTATAAAACATGAAATACCAGTCATAACTTGAATATAGCAATCAAAAGCAGACTCAAAGGTCTATTTCTCAAAACAGTGTCTGGCACATAATAAATACTTCTTGACTGACTCAAAGTCCAATTAATATTTTTAAGATCAAAATATGTGAAAATGAATTCTAGCTTCTAATTCAATATTCTCTCCATTGAATCTGCGATTACCAATTTCAAATTAAATCAACAAACATTTATTAAACACTTAATGTATCTAAGTCATGGTACTTCCCTGCAACATAGTATTGGAAAAAAAGCCAAAAAAGTCTCTGCCTTTAAGGAATTAATAATTTAATTAGGTGTATGTATATTTTTATGTGTGGGAGAATTGAGTGAGGGGTGGTGACATAACTACTACATAAATAATTATGATACAAGATACAGTGTGAGAAAGGCAAAGGAAAGGTTTACACAAAGTGCTATAAAGAAGGAAGAAGGGAGGCAGAGCCAAGATAGCTCAGAGAAACCAGGAAGTTGTCTGATCTCTCCACAGTTTCCCTCAGAAACATCATTAAATCAAGGCGCTAAACAGATTCAGAAGCAACAGAACCTACAAAAAGAAAGAGTGAAACAATTTTCCAGCTTAAGATAACTTATAAGGACTTCAGGAAAGGTCTGTCTCACTTGGGTAAAAGGAGTGCACAGGCTATCACAGCCGTGTCTGGGCAAGTCAGCAAGAGGCTCTTAGCCTCAGCAGGCCAGTGGCTCAGCAACACAACTGTGAGGCTTCCAGCCCCAGCACAGAAGCCAAATTGCCAGCCTCAGGAATTAGGAAACAAAAGGCATGACCAGGCCAGCCCCTCCCCTCCCCTCCCAGTGCAGTGAATAAGCTACCAGCACCTGAGGCCCACGCACAAAGTCTGTGACCACACTGCTGACCTCCAGTACAAGAAGTGGGAGAAAGTTCCCCTTCTGGCACAGGAAGAGAGTTAAACTTCAAAAACCATGAAATAAGCACAAAAAATGAGCAAGAAGCAAAAGAGAACCTTGACTAAAAAGAGCTAATATGGTGACAAGGAAGGCCAAAACACAAACTCAGAAGAGGACAACATTGATGATATACCTACATCAGAAACCTCAAAAGGTAATACGATTGGTCTCAAGCCCAAAAAATTTTCTTGGAAGAGCTCAAAAAGTATTTTAAAAACCAAATAAGAGAGGTAGAAGAAAAATTGGGAAAAAAAATGAGAGGTATATAATAGACAGTCAACAGCTTGAAAAGGAAGGACAAAAATTGACTGAAGAAAACAATTCCTTAAAAAATACAGTTGGCCAAATGGAAAAAAAAAAACTCATTGAAGAAAACTACTCCTTAAGAAGTAGAATTGACCGAATGAAAAATGAAATACAAAAGCTAACTGAAGAAAACCATTTGTTAGACAAATTAAAACAATAACTAGCAGCTCTTTTGCCTAATTGTATGACAATCTGACAATCTAAGTGAAATGGATGAATATTTATACAGAATATAAATTGCCCCGATTAACAGAAGAGGAAATAAAATACTTAAATATCCCCACGTTAGAAAAATAGATATTTCAGAAACCATCAGTGAACTCCATTAGAAAAAAAAAATTTCCAGGCCACATGATATTAAAAGTAAATTCTACCAAACATTTAAAGAACAATTTATTTCAATACTTTATAAACTACTTGGAAAAATAGGTGAAGGAGGCCTACCAAATTCTTTTCATGACACAAATATGATGATGATACCTAAACCAGGAAGAACCAAGACATAGAAAGAACATTATAGACCAATTTCTGTTATGAATATTGAAACAAAAATTTTTAAATTAAATATTAGCAAAGAGATTATAGTAATTTATCAGCAGGATAATATACTATGTCCAGGTGGGATTTATATCAGGAATGCAGGGCTGGTTCAGGATTAGAAAAACAATCAGTGTAATTGACCATATCAATAACAAAACTAACAGAAATCTAATGATTATTTCAATAGATGCAGAAAAAAGTTTTTTACACCCATCCATATTAAAAACATTAGAGAGCATAGGAAAAATTGGAATTTTCTTTAAAATGGTAAGTAGTGTCTATCTAAAACCATCAGCAAACACATTTAATGGTGATAAGCTAGAGGCTTTCCCAATAAGATTTGGAATGAAACAAGGATATCCATTATCAACAGTGTTATTCAATATTGTACTAGAAATGTGAACTTTAGTAATAAGAGAATAAAAAGAAACTGAAGGAATTAGAATGTATAATGAGGAATCAAAGCTATCACTCTTTGTAGATGATATGCTAATATACTTAAAGACTTGTAGAGAATCAACTGAAAAACTACTGAAATAATTAACAACTTTAGCCAAGTTGTAGGATATAAAATACAACCAAATGAATCATTGGCATTTCTATATGTTGCTTAGAAAGCCCAGCAGCAAGAGAAAGAAAAATTCCATTTAAAAAAACTGTAGACAACATAAAATATTTGGCCATCTGCATGCCAAGACAAACCCAGGAACTATATGAACACAATTACAAAAGACTTTTCACACAAAAAAAGGCAGAAGTAAACAATTCAAAAACGATCAATTATGCATGGTTAGGCTAACCTTATTTAATAAAAATGACAATTCTACCTAAACTAATTTACTTATTCAGTGCCATACCAAACTACCAAGAAATAGAGACCTAGAAAAAATATCAAAATTCTTCTAGAAGAAAAATAAGTCAAGAATATCATGAGAATTAATGAAAAGAAATGCAAATGAATGTGGTCTAGCCATACCAGATCCAACAGTATATTATAAAGTGGCACTCATCAAAACTATTTGTTATTGGTTAAGAAATACAGTGGTGGATCACTAGAATAGGTTTTTTCCACAAGACACAGCAGTTAATGACTATAGTAATCTACTGTTTGACAAACCCAAAGACTCCAGCTTCTGGGATAAGAACTCACTATTTGACAAAAAACTGCTGGGAAATAATATGCAGAAACTAGGCATAGATCAACATCTTACACCATATACCAATACAAAGTCAAAACAGGACATGATTTAGACATAAATGGGGATGCCTATAAGCAAATTAGGAGAGCAAGGAACAGTTTACCTGTCAGATCATTGGAAAAGGGAGGAGTTTATAACAAAAGAAGAGATAGAGAACATTATGAAATGCAAAGTGGATAGTTTTGCTTACATTAAATTAAAAAAGTTTTTGCCCAAAGTGAATGGCACTGAGATTAGAAGGAAAGCAGAAAGCTGGGAAACAATTTTTACAGCCAGTGTTTCTGATAAAGGCCTCATTTCTAAAATATAGAGAGGACTAAGTCAAATTTATAAGAATGCAAGTCATTCTCCAATTGATAAATGATCAAAAGATATGAACAGGCAGTTTTTAGATAAAGAAATTGAAGCTATCTACAATCAAATGACAAAAAATGCTCTAAATCTTTATTGATAAGAGAAATGCAAGTGAAAACAACTCTGAGGTACCACTTCACACCTCTCTTTTTGGGTAAAATGACAGAAAAAGAAAATTATAAATGTTGGAGAAGATGTGGGAAAATTGAAACACTAATGCATTGTTGGTAGAGTTATGAACTAATCCAACCATTCTGGAGAACAATTTGATACTATCCCCAAAAGACAACCATACTGTGCATACCCTTTGATCCAACAACATCATTATTAGGTCTGTATCCCAAAGAGATCATACAAAATGGAATGGAACCCACATGTACAGAATATTTATAGCAGCTCTTTTTGTGGTGGCAAAGAATTGAAATTGAGGGGATGTCCATCAGTTGGTGAATGGCCGAAGCAATCGTTGTATACGAGTGCAATGGACAACTATTTCGCTATAAGAAATGATGAGCAGGCAGCTATCAGAAAAATCTGGGAAGATTTACATGAGCTGATGCTAAGTGAGGTGAAGAGAATGGAAAGAACATTGTACACAGTAACAACTCTATTGAGCAGTTGATCAAATTTGATAGACTTGGGTCTTGTCAGCAATACAATGATCTAAAACAATTCCAAAAGCCTTATGATGTAAAATCCTATCTACACTTTGAGAAAGAACTTTGGATTCTGAATACAGATCAAAGCATACTATTTTCATTTTTTTCTTTCTTGTGGTTTCTCCCTTGTCTTCTGATTCTTCTTTCAAACATGACTAATGTGGAAATATTTTAACATGAATGTGCATGTATTTCCTGCATCAGATTGCTTTCTATCTTGGGGTGGAAGGGGGGCAGGGAGAAAAAAAAATTGGAAGTCAAAATCTTATAAAAGTGAATGTTGAAAACAAACAAACAAACAAATAAATAAATGCATGAATGAATGAATAAATAAGCATTAAAAAAAGAAGGAAGGGGGAGTGATTACTTCTTGCTGTGTAAATTAAAAATAGATAATAGTAATAGTAAACTAAGATAAAGAATGCTTTCTACAGTGTGCATTCTACACCTTGCCGATAATTTGACATAATGTATAGAATCAAGATATGAGAAAGCAACACAAAAAAACAGCTCACAGTCCAATATGATTAAAATGTTGAATGTTTTGTGGTTAATAGAAGGTAACAAGGCCGGAAAGCCAGAATTGAATGAAACTGAACAAGGCCCTAGATAGCAGGCCAAGAATTTTGTACTACAGGCAATGTAGACCCATTGGAGTTTTCTGAGCAAAGATGTGTCCACACGATCAGAATTGTACAAGGGAATATTAATTTAGCAGCCGACTTTATGGTAGGTTAGAAGGAAAGGAAGGAGACAGGAGGTAGAGAAACTACTTAAGAGGCCATAGTAATTGTTGAAATAAGAGGTAATGATGGTCTTATCTTGGTGGGAGATATATAAAGGAAGGGTCAGTAGCAATCTATGGAATTAGATTTAGCATTACTTGAAACTGTCAATCATCCATCAACCATTTATTCACAAACTATGTGCTAATTGGCAACACATAGTTATGATAGAGCTTGGCCCATCAGACCTTCACTGTTCAACAGCCAGTTTTACTAGTGCTAGGCAGACACAGTTTCGCTACACGGGGCTCAGTATCACTGGGGCACTATCTCCAGTGGAGGACAAATCTTCCTTCTGGCAACAGCTACAATAGGGAAAGGAAGATTTACAAACTCCTTAATGCAGTGAAGCAATGTGGAGTTGGTAAATGAGCACAGTATTAGGCATTGGAAGATCTTGCTTTGAATCCTACCTCTGATTTTGACTGTGGGCAAGGCATTCAAATTTGTTGAAGCTAAATTGTTTCATCTATATATTGGGGCCATAAAAGCTTGTGCTTTCTTCTGAATCTCAGTTTCCTCTTCCACAAAACAGCAGCATTATTATTTGTAGTATATTTATTAAAGAATTGTTACAATATCACTTCATAGATCTCAAAGTGCAGAATAACTAAGAACTGTTATTCCTATTTTTGTTGTGTGGATGGAAAGAGAACAGAAGCTTGCAGAAAGGGTAAATCTAAATTAAATATATGCAAAAGCTCAAATCTATGATTTATTTAGATTAATTTGATAATAAGTCATAGCCAGCAGCCAAAACTGTTTTTTTATCTTAGAGTTGAAATGTAGCACAGAATAAAGTAATAGTTTCCCCTCATTTTGGTATTGGAAAGATACAACAAAATACGTAGAAACTCTATTTGGAAATGGTATGATTTAAATGTCTGATTGATGATTTCAGGAGTCTTTATGGAATTATAGTCACTAAGCTTTTTCTATGAAAGTGGAATAATTTGTGGGGGAGGAATAGTAAAATTGCATACAAAGTTACAAAAAAACTTGATTTTTTTCTATTTCTTCTCATTCTTTTTAATCAGACAGAATTAATAAGTCACCTTGAAAATTCTGTGGTAAATAAATGGTCATAGAAGGAAATGAAGCATTATGTACCACTCTCTGTTGAAGATACAGGAGATCCCCATAAGATATGCTCCCCAGAGGAAGAGGGAATTTTGGAGCATTGTCTTGACAGCACCCTCTTCCCAAAATATGAACTCACTAATCTAGAAGGTCATAATGATATGAGACACATGAGCTGAGAATCAGAGTCAGAAACAGCCTTGAATCAAAGGAATGCTTATTTGAAATCTCTAGGTGAGGTAGGCATCATTATTGATTCCTTTCTTTAAAGAAATAAAAGCTTCCCTTTATCATTCTCTAAAGACAATGATGTTCACAGCCGATAAGCTTTGTGACAGAATTAGCCTAGAGTGAATAAACTCATATATCCCTCAACAATAAAGTGACTATTGTTTTCTGACAGTTATGCCTATGTTATAAGGAAAAATCCAGGAATGAAATTAAATAGGTAAGAACTATTTATATGAATTTTAAATAGTAATGTAGCCTCAACCTAATTTCAGCAGACCATTTTGCATTGTGCAAAGGAGTACTTAATGATCAAAGTGATCTTTTTGACATTTCTTACAGAATAGTCATTATCAGGGTTGGCAGACCAAACAGCCTCTCATCATTCACCAGTAATCATTACTGCCAACCTCAGCCCTGGTCTCCAGAATGGTTCAGTAAATAAATCTGAAATTTCTGAAACCACAGGATTAGGCAAGCATAGATCTAAGTGGATAGTGTTTATCTCTACACTAGGGGCAGGAGGTATTGTTGAATATTTTTCTATTGAATCTTTTCTGCCCTGGAAATGGGGCAAAAATAATATTAGCGTACTACATCATTGCTTTCTCAGACATCTAGAATGGATTCAACATAGTTTACAGATTCCAAAAATTGACTTTCTTATAAAAGGTATGCCTATGTTTAGAATAAGAAAGGCAAAGTCACAAAATGCTAAAGTGATTAGTCTACAGATATAATTGTCAGTGAGGACATTAATAGAATCTAAATCTTCTGACTTCTAGTTCAACAACACATCATTTATATTAGCCTGTATTAGCAATTAAACAATTAAAATAGTCCCAAACTGTAGTCACTAGCATTGGGGAGATAGAATCTCTGACAGGTAAATTAGTCTTCTAGTATTCATATTAGTTTTTCTCACCCTGGTGAAGAATCAATCAACCACAGGAGAAAAAGAAAAAAATGTGCAAATTGGTTGAAGATGACTAATTTTTAAACATTTGTTAAATTTCCTTTAGTATCCACTGAACAAGTCGAAATGTTTCTATTTTCTAAAGGAATGTCATTTAAAATCACAGTTGGCAACTTTTTTGAATCATTAGGCCAAAGTCTTCATGAACATAAAATCTGATCTTTACTGTACTTTCTTCAAAAAGAATGAATAACACCACCTTTTATCCCAAATCAAGCTCTCAGAAGCTATATTTCAAATGCTCAACAACAGACAGCACTGATACATGGGTTGCATTATCTTGATCCTTATATTAAAAAAAGAAGATTAACATCTTTGCCAGAACTCAGTTAAATCAAGTTTCACAGATGAAAAACAAGATTGGTTTAACTAATGTTTATTTACAGTGTCAGGAACTGTCACATATCTAGTACAAACTAAATTACTAGTTTTTAAGCCTTTTATTATCTTACAAGCTATTTTCCCAACTTACAATTCATTTGCTTGATTGAGGTACATATCTCAATTCAGTCCATTGTTGAAAGGAAGTCATAAATATTTGTAGAAACATGATTTCCAATAGCACTGAGGGAATCTAAATAAGCACTCGGCATACAACAGAGTTCTACATCATGTTTAGCAATTCAAGAACAAACACCTTTGAAATTCTCACTTCAAAGACAAATTATGTGCCAAATATATGATTATTTTCCCTGTCCTTGAGTTGTTTGGTCAATAATAGATTATGAAGAGAAAATCCTTTTTAATTCTAAATTCTATTACTTCTTACTGCTTTAATGTGAGCAAATTTAGAAACAATCACCAGACATTCATGACCAATTCAACTGGGAACTTCGCACAAGGCCTGATTCTAATGAATAGTTTTGCTTTATAGTCCTTTAGACTAGCTACATTTAGTAAATTCAATACTCTTTGTTCCTCTTACTTTCTTGATGAAAGGAGGATATCAATAACGCTTTGTACTTTACCACACCTTTTTTTCTAATCTTTCAAATTGTTGAAAGTTTTATACAATGTTTTCCTAATAAGCTTCCTGTGAGGTTGTATCAAGTACAATATTTCATCTGGACATGTGATTTCTTCCATGTAAAGACTCTTGGTTTAGCAAGAATATCTACCAATTCAGATTTGTCATTAAAAAGAATACCTATATTTAGAACAAGAAAAGATGTCACAAAAAGTTGTGACTAGCTTAAAATTACAGATTGAAAGGTCTTCTGACTTCTAGTTGATTTCTATCTCTTTTAAATTTACTAATATAATGTTTGATTTATATTCTCATCTAGCTACTATGGCACTGACAGTTTATGTATTATGCCCATGATCTTATAGCTAAAATATGTCAGAGACAGGACTTGAATCCAAGTCTTCTTCATTCCAAAGTAAGGGCTACATCCTTCTTTATACATACTTTACCAACTATGAAAATTTAATAAGTGGTAAAATTGAGGAATAATATTGCTATTTTAATCTTAATTATACTGACTCTTGGGGTCACTGGCATGCATGTGATTTAGTTTGCTGAAATAGGAATTTAATCAATGTTATCTCACCACCCAGAAAAAAAAAATTAGGATAACTTTCTAATGTGCCAGGCTTTGACTGTCTTTAAAAATAACTCAAACTAAATAAAAGATCTATTGACTTTATAGTTGGTTGGGAGACAATCTTAATGTTTGGGTTTAGTTCCAGTTCAATTGTTTTAAAAAATAAATCACTTTACTTCCAACTCGAATTGGCTCAATGGATTTTTAACTTTTCACTTTTATTTTTATTTTAATAATTCAAGGGAAAGGAAAAATATTGGAGCTAGGTCTAGCAGTGAGCTTGGTTTCACTCTGGTTTATGTATAACTAAGAAAATGAACTGCATGCTCACTATAACAAGTCATTTGATTTACTCATTTTAATCATTATATACAACAGGAATTCATGTTTCTGTTTTATTATATCTATAAAGTCATTATCTGACTGCATCGATCAAACCTCTTAATAATGAAAGTAGAAGGAAAAGGCAGAGTTTGGCTGATGATATTCTATGTAGACGGTATCTTGTTTACGCAAGTGTGTGTGGATAACTTAAGATACTATACTGCACATTTCCCTCTGAAGAGCAGCGTGCCACCTGAATACTTTCCTCAAACCAAGAAAACTCTCAAATGATGACCATAACAATCGCAAATATCTGTACTGCCAACCATTTGGAATGTTTCGACCTTTTTTTAATTGCCTATACTTTTTGGCTTCCTTTTCCTTTCATCCCACCACCTGCCCCCAAATAGTCATAGCCAGATTATGAGTAAATTGCTTTTATTTTACCTTACTACATGTTTTATCCACAAATTGATTAATGTGATTTCACTGATGGGTAATGAAGATTTCGATGAGGCACCTATGTGAGGTACTAGATAGAGCACAGGGCATGTAATTAATAAAATCAAGAGTACAAATTCAGCTTCAGACACTTACTAGCTGTTTAACCCTGGCCAAATCTCCTAACCTCTGTCTTTCTCTGTTTCCTTAGTACCTATCTCCCAGGGTTGTTGTGAGAATAAATGAGACAATATTTGCAAAGCACTTAGCAGAGTGCCTCCCATGTACTAGAAACTCAGTAAATGCTTGTTTCTTTCCTCCCTAATATTAGTTTCTTAGTCTCAGTTAACTTTGGCTTCTTCCCCTGGTAAATCACACAATAAGTATCAGTGGCCTAGACCAGCACCTAAGTTTTCCTAACTATCAGTATAGCACTATTCCAGTATTTTTATAGCATGGTTCACTGGAAAGAGCCAGACAACCTGAATTTGCCTCTGATCTTGGCCTTTGGAGCAGTCACTAAATCATTTTGAAGCTTGGCTTCATCATTTATAAAATAAGAAAGTTGGATTAAATTACCTGTAAAATTGTTTTTTGTTCTAAAAATCTGTGCATGTACACATAATAGACAAATATGTGAATATACACACATAAATATATATATGTATTATATATTTATTTATTTAATGTAAATTTTGTAGAAAGCACTGTACACACATATACATATACACACATATCCATGGAATAAGTATAAAATATATTTATATAAATATAAGCAGTATATAAAATATACCACTTTCTACAAAATATATATGGAAGAAACCTTTGAGAAGTATTCAACCTTTTTGCTACATTTTTCATAATCATATTGAAATTCTCTTAATGGTAAAACTATTTTTACTTCAGAAAGTTCAAGTTTTATTTGAAATAATAAATTCTAAATATCTAAAAAAATCTTGGTATGGCCTCTTCATAGCCCTATTCCAGAGCAATAAACCACTAAATCCAATTAACAATTCAGGATCAGAGTCTTCAATTATTCAATTGTTTTCTTCACCAATGAAAAGGTGATATATAGAATTATATTTTTGTACTGACTTTTAAAAAGCAGAGGCTACACCCAAGATATGGCTTTATAGATGCTAATAAAATCAAGAATGTTTAAACGTAGACTGTCCAATATTTGTGTCTTTTAAGGTTTTTTAAAAATAACTTACTGGAAGTACAGAGAAATCAAAGATAAGGGATAAAAATAAAACGTGTTCATCACTGTGATTTATGTATTGAATAACTTTGCTATGCAATAAGTATGGTAAATACTTACAAATGCCCTTGGGTATATTTCAAAGAGTATGAGATTTTCAATAAGTAAAAGAAGATCTCTATAATAATACTTGGCTCAGGCTGTAAGAAATTTGTGGATTTAGCTTCACTGATACATTATTAATGAAATCCTGTCAAATACTTTTGATTAGTTAAGAATATATGACCACTATGTTTTCAAGATGAGCCATGGATCCAATTTTGGGGTCTGTACATATTTCGAAAATGTTTTTCAGCTCAGGTTGTAGACACTGAGCTGCTATGGTTTCAGGGCAGGTGACCACTACTAGGGTGGTACATAGCAGGGTGGTAGGCAGGTTTTTAGAGTCAGACATCCAGAGGAAAGTAGCAGAGAGGCTGGGCCTAGTCAGGATCCACATACGGCCTGGGAATAAGAAAAACCTTAGTCAGAATGTAGAGAGAAAAGAGACCAGGCAGTCAGAAGAATCAGGAATATAGAAAATAGGGAAGGATATGATCTGCAATTGTGGAAACAGAACAGAAAGAAAAGTAAGACAGCAGAGGCAGAGATCATAATCAAATTCTTGGGAGGATAAGAGATTTCTTCTTTGCCAAAGACTTTTATTTTTTTTTCTGGCTCAAATTGAAGTCTACTGCTTAATTGAGGCATATTGAGGTTCTGCAGGGAAAGACAAATTAGAACATGAGATTCAGATGAGTTTGACACAGAAAGAGAAAAGTACTTGGAAGTTACAGAATTATGTTCCAATCCCAGCTCTACTGCTAACTAGCTGTGTGATCAGTCATTTCATCTCTCTGGGTATGTTTTCTCTTCAATAAAATGAAAAAAGTTGTACATAATAAACCTTCATAGATCATAGGTCAAGGAACTTGACTTTGGTTTCTTATAAAAAAAACTAAAATATATTATTAAAGGTAGAATTGCAAACACTTTGAATAGGGAAGGTGAACCTAAAGAACCAGTATGGCTACATCAGGTAATGCCAACAATCTTTTTTTTTTGACAAGGAAACTAGATGAATAAATTAGACAAACATTTCAGATTCCATATTTCCTCTTTCACATCATGAGGAGATCTGTAGGAAGCATATAAAAAGATAATCTGAAATTCTGGGTTGTGGTTTTGCTAGCCTACTCTGCTGAAATTGTAGTGCTTTGAACTAAAAGTAGGAAAAGAAATCAGAGAAGTGAGGACTTTCTGTGTACTAGTAAAGTGATTCTGATTGATATTCTGGAGTGGCTTTCTCTGTGTGTCTATGTTTGTGTTTCCTTATGTTATTTGTACTTCTAAGGAAGTCTAATACACAGGGGTATGTTGAAAGCTACCTGGTCTTGGGGACAGAAAGTACTTTATGGGTGGGCATGAGGAATTTTTAACAAGTTTTTAACAAATTCTGTGGAAGATGAATTGTTGATAAAATCTTCCAAGTTCCTTCATATATTTTGGGGAATGTTTGTGTCAGAAGAATGGGTTTCAATATATCCCTTTCTGGTCCATCTAGTACAACGCTACCAGAATAGTTTATTAAATATCACTTGTATCATAATTATCCCCAACCTCAAAACCTATGTTCTTTCTATATTATGTATCACGTTCATCCAACAAACTAGCTCATTTTCTGATCTTTGCCTCTTTTGTTCTATTTGTTCCAATAGCCACTTATGAGCTCACATTGACAATGAAGCAAAGTTGCTTTTGTGCTTATCCACATGTAGCCTTCTAGGTTCTTGGGTGTAGGACCCAGTCCATATTTTACAGAACAAATCTTTTTATTAAGGGGATTTATTCTGAGAAGTTTGGATTCAGTTAAAGGGCTATAATTGAGGAGCAAGAGGGCCACCTGTGGCCTGGAGGCAGCAGGTTGCCCATCCCTGGCCTAGTGTAAGTAACAAGATTTTCTGTTAAAAAATTATTGATATGTTTGTTTTTGCATTGCAATCACATACAGATCACACCCACTCCATGAGAGTTCTCCCTTGTAACAAAGAAAAATAAGCAAAACTTAAAAAAAATACAGGGACCTCATTTGAAAGTGTGTGCAACATTCCACATCTGCAGCATAGTCCAAACTCTACTTTTAAAAACTTCTTCAATCAACACAAATCTATCTTCTCTCCCAACCTTTGCTTCATTGAAAATAGAAAAAAAAAAACCAAATTTTTGTCGCTAATATATAGTGTCAAACAAAACAAATTCCTTGACCGTCAGTATACAAATATACATGATATGTCTCATTTTGCATCCCAAATCTATTATCTCACTGTTAGGGTTATAGTATGTTTCATCAATGGCCCACTTGTATTGGTCACAGTACTTACAGCTTCCTTTTCAATGCTGTTATTAGTGTATTAATTGTTTTCTGGGCTCTGCTCATTAGAATCTCTAAATTAATTTATAAAAGACTCCAAAATTATTCACTTTTGTAATATTGATGTTATAATATGAATTGTTCTTTAGGTTATGCCTATATCACTCTGCATCAACTCATATAAGTCTATTTGAAATAAGCTATTTCCCCATTTCTTACAGCAAAATAGCATACCATCACATTCAAATATGACTTATTCAGTCATCCCTCAATGGATGGGTATCTTTTTAGTTTCCACTTTTTTCCCACTACAGAAAGAGAAACCATAAATATTTTTGTACATATAGAACATTTTTTTCCATTTTTAAAAATTTATTTTGAGTAGTGCTAACAGTGGTATAGCTATTCAAGACAATATACATTGTTTATTAGCTTTTTGCATATAATTCTTAATCACATTCCAGAATAATTGCATCTATTCACACAAGTCCACCAACACAGCATAAATGTGACTGGTTTCTCATAGTAGCCCCTCCAGCACTGATCTTTTTATTTTGCTCATCTTTGCCAATCTGATGAGTGTGAGGTAGAATCTCAGACTTGCCTTAATTTGCATTTCTCTAACCAGTAGAAATTTTGAGCAGTTTTTTCATATGTCTGTAAATCACTTTTGTTTCAAATGGTACTTCTTCTTATAAATTTCATTTTTTACTTAGTATAAAAAGGTTTTGTGAGGGGATTTTCCCTCCAGTTGTTTCTACTTTAATCTTAACTTTATTGCATTTGTTGGTTTAAAAACTTTTAAATTTTATGTAATCAAAATTATCTATTTTCTTAGATGGTAATGATTCTCTATCCTGTGTTCAGTTATGAACTTATTTTAAAAAAATGTGGTTCTGAAAGGCAATTTTATTTGTGATTCTCTAATTTGTTTATGACGTAATCTTTTATGTCTTGGTTATTTGTCCATTTGGGGCTTATCTTGATATAAGATATGAAGTGTTGGTCTAAATCTAATTTCTTTCTGCTGACCATTTTTCCAGCAGTTTTTGTCAAACAATGAGTTCTTATCCCAGTAGCTGGGGTCTTTGGGTTTACATATTATTAAGGTACTTGAAACATTTACTTCTATACATTGGACACCTTATCTGTTCCGGAGATCAATTTCTCTATTTAAAAAAAATATATATATGCATATATATATATATATACACACACGCATACACGCACAAAGATATATAAACACATATATAAGTATATATGTTATTTTAACAAATATTTTTAAAACTTTTGAGTTCACAGTTTTCACCCTTCCTACAGCCCCTCCCCATCCATGAAAAAGGAATGCAGTATGCATCAATTATATATGTGAAGTCATGCAAGACATCTCTCTCTTTTTCAATCAGTGTCAAATTGTTTTGAGAATTAATTGCATTGAGATTGGGTATTGCTAGGCCTCCTTAGTTCCTACTTCTTTTCTTTATTTTCCTTGAGATTTTTGACACTTCCACCATACAGATTTTCTTATTTTTCAGTTTTACAAAGTAATAATTTGATAGTTCGATATGACATTTAATAAGTAATATCATTTATAAGATACTATAATTTTTATTATATTTACTTGTCTAACCAAAGACTAATTAATATTTTCCAATCAATTAGGTATATCTTTACTTACGTGAACAGTGGTTTATAGTTATATTTATGTAGTTTTTTATATATATTGGAAAGTAGACTCTCAACTATTTTATACATTTTATATTTTACACCTTTCAAATACAATTCCTCTATTTCTTCTTACTCGGTTTTATTTGTATTATATAGAAATACAATGAATTTTTAAAATTTATTTTATACCTTGAAAGTCTGCTAAACTTATTGTTTCAATTAACTTTAGTTGACCTTTTAGGGTTTTTTAAGATAATTATTATATCCTCAGTGAAAAATGATAATTTGTTTCTTCTTTACCTATTTACCTTTTAATTTCTTTTCCTCATGTTATTGACATATGCAGGACTTCCACTGCTCTATCAGACAAAAGTGGTGAATTCTTACTGCAACACTGAATTTTTTATGTGCGGAAAGGCTTCCAGTTTATTTTCATTACATAAAAAATAAACTCTGGATATTCTACGCCTACTATATTTAAATTTAATAAAAGATGCATTTTATTCATATGCTTTCTGGTGTTTTGACAGAAATGGGAATTGTATTTTGTCAAAAGTTTTTTATGTATCTCTTAATATAATAGTATTTTATTTGTTGATTTTGTTATCAATGTGGTTAGTTTTCCTAATATGAAAATAATCTTGCATCCCAAGTATATAAATCCAACCACTTATATTGTAAAGTATGTGTAACATTTTTAACCACTTTTGCTAATATATTATTCAAAATTTTTTATTAATGATCATTTTGTCCTGATATTTTTTTCTTTAGAAATTAATTTATGGATTAGTTAATTGCTTCCTCCGAAATCAGATTGTTTAACTTCTCTATATTTTGTTCATTTAAAATGAATATTTTATGTTTTTGTAAATATTCACTTGCTTTCTTTAGATGTTCAGCTATATTGGTTCATCCTGTGGCAAAATATTTCCCTTTTTGATACAGGTAGTTTGGTGTTCCACTTTGATATTTTAATTTTTTAACATTGTTATATTATCTTTTAAATCAGCTTGTAATTTTCTTTATTATATTAATGAATTTTTTTCTTGTTTTCCATTGTGCTATTCTCTTCTTTGATTTTCAGGATTTCTATGTTGGTATTTTTTTTAACCAATAAATCTGAATGTCTATATCACTATCGCTGTTATACTTCTTTCTCCTGATCTCCCAAACCATAGAGAACCCTGAAGTCTTCTGCTATAAATTCATGTTTTATCACTTTTGTAGAGGCACACTCCCCAAAACTGCACTTTACTCAAGTTTTTAAAAGTTGGTTCAAAAGCAAACAACACGAAAAATGCTTCAGTTCTTTGTAGGGACCAAGGATACCATGCAATGGTGGTAGTGGTGGTGGTGGGATGGAGTGTAGAGAAACAGAGACCTTGAACATTGTCATTAGTTGGCTTCCTGTGGTGGGTGGGTATAGTAGGATAGAAGAGAGGAAGAACTCAAACTACCAACTGATAAGTTTTTATTTTAAGTTATTATTATTCTTGATAAGCAAGAACAGAACTTCACAGCCTCTAGTTACACTAGTTAATACAAATGTAGTCGGAACCCTCTAAATTAAGAGCCCTTGGGAAGATATTGGGTTCCCCTTTTGGCAATCTTTAAGAGACATTTCAGTAAGCTAAAGGGGGAGAAGTCAGATTTCTTAGAACTCAGAAGACAATAGGTAGTGAGGAAATATAGATGCTAGATATAGAAAAAAAATATGAAGTAATGTAAGAGTGAAGGACAGGTGAAAAAGATAGGTTAACATCGCAGATGAGGAGAAAAGTACCAATGCCAGACATTTTTTTAAGAATTGGGGAGAACTGAAGCATGTTTGCAGGCAAATAAGAGAGAAGGGAGAAGGAAATCTTGATCATACATGAGAGAGAATAATGCTTTAGCAAGGTCACATTAGAGGTGGTAAGGAATGGAATTGTGTGCATGGGTATTAGCCTTTGTGAAGGTACTTTACTTTTGACTGAAGGAAAGAAAACAGAGTGGATGATCATATATGACCACTGTTGTATTACATTTCATGTAATTTTACAGGTTAGGTGATAAATCAACTTGAAGAAAGTTATCCCTTTATTGCTCCTGTCCAAGATTCATTCATTCATTCAAAAATATTATTGATCATTCAGGACACATAGTAGCCACTTATAGAATATGATTACTAAGTAATATTTTTTTTAAAAAAGGTAAATAATAGTAGCAAAACTGAATAAAGTGACCTTGGGCATTAGTTTCTAATGCTCATTTTATAAAAACAGAATTTAAATTAATTGGCTAAAATAAATTCTTTGCAAATAGTGTATTAAATTTTATTAAATAAGGTCTGTTTTGAATTAAAAGCTGAGCCATAGTTAAGTGGAAAATCCAACTGATTCATCTCTATTTGTCATATTTGTGCTCAACACTCTCCTTGTAAAAAATACTACTATCATGGCAGTATAAAAGGCAATCCCATTAAAATGAGAAATGTCTTGCAAACATTGCATAATGTCAATGGTTTACAAAATAAACCATGGGATAAATGCATGAGTCTAATCACAATGAGCAAGAGGAAGAAAATAATATGGGAATGAGAAATGTTAAGAATCAATGGGAATTTTCATTGCCCCGGGAAACATAACGCAATATCCTTTTAAAACCAAACCATAGCCTATAGCAAAACACACTTGTTAAAAAAAAAAAAACTGTTATCCACATCCAGAGAAAGAACTATGGAGTTGGAATGCAGAGCAAATCAGAATATTTTCTGTTTTGTTTTGTTTTGGTTTGCTTTCTCATGTTTTCTCCCATTCATTACAATTCTTCTATGCAACATGACTAATCTGAAAATGTGTTTAGTAGGAATGTATGTGTGGAGCCCATAGCAGATTGCATACCATCTTGGGGAGGGAGAGGGAAGGGAGGTGGAGAAAATTTAAAACTTATGGAGGTGAATGTTGAAAATTAAAAATAAATTAATTTTAAAAAACTGTTGTTATTAATCTTACAACTAGCAGCTAAGATAAACTTCTTGAATTGTACTACTGATTATTTTTACCTTTCTTATTCTTCTAGTATCCACAAAATATTTGTTTTGTTTGTGGCGTTTGTCAGGTAAAGTTCAGAAGAAAAACATAAAAATGCAGAAATTGGGATCTCTGATACATAGCCATTATCACTTACTGTGATAATATAACTGTGATAAATAATATACTGTGATAAATAACGATGATGTTGATGACTCACATTTATATAGCACCTACTATTCTCCAGGCACTGTGGTAAAATGTTTTACAATTATTATTTAATTTGATTTTCACAACAACCCTGATTTGTAGGTGCTATTATTATCCTAATTTTCCCCATGATGAAAGTAAGGCAAGCAGAGGCTAAATGGCATTCGCAGGGTCACATAGCTGATGTATAAGCCAGATTTGAACTCAGATCTTCCTGACTTCAGACCCTGTGCTATATCCACTGTGCCACCTTTGTAATTATATTATATATTAGGTAATAACTTTCTTCAGATGTTTAGTTTCTGTTTTAAGGATTAAGATTAACTTGAAAAGGATGGTTCTATAGCTTATATCTTTCCTTACTATCTATGCTTCAAAGTTTCGGATTAACTGAAAATTCAGATTAATGATGGAAAGTCATTCCTAGAGGAAATTATTACAAATGCACAGAAATGAAATAATGAATGACTTCAGATTGCTTTCTTGTGGTATATATGATTTTACCCTTTCAAGAAATTTTGTGCTCATTAAGCAGAGAAACAAAACTCCTAATATATGCATGAAATAGTTTACTTAGTAGTAAGTTCAAAGGTGTGGAAATGGTTCCTTCCACAAAACAAAACCAAACCACAAACAACAACCACCTTCCTCATTTGCTTGTTATTATCACTAGAATCTTTAGCTTAAAGTTTTGATTAAAAACAAGTAAATGCCCCTTGGAGTAGTAAAAAGATAAACTGTCATTAGAGCTATAGTGTGAAAGAGAGTTTCAGATGCTTTTTAAACACCAGATGGTGATAGAAAAGTTACAGAGAACAGGTAATAAAACCACTGGCTCCCTACAGAGGATAAAGAGGAAGTTTCATTAAGGTCAGGGGGAAAAGAATAAGCACACATAAAGAGGCTGGAATTACCAAAGACAAACCATGGGTACTTCAAATTATTTTTGTGGACAAACTCTCAAACAAATTTACTAAAGACAATGGAGAAAAGCAGTTTAAAATTTTGAGAATGTGGTCAAAGTTCAGAATAATTTCTAGACTGATAAAAAGATGAAGCACAAGCTCCTAAAGTATATAAGAGGAAACTGTTTAGATCATAAAAATAGGACCTTCTTAAAAAATTGGGAAAGAAAGGATAGAGTGCTTAGTCCTTCATGATACATTTTAGGAGAGACATTAGGAAACTGGAACACATCCATAAACCTGCAAATAGAACAGGAATTACACTTGAAATTATACCACACAAGATTAGTTGGAGGACTAGGGAACTTCATGGCACTGTACAACATAAAAGAAAGGCACAGTGCGCTTTACGTCTAAATAAGACAAAGTCAATTAAGAAAAAAAATACACAATTAAAGCATCAAACCCTATGGGCAAGACTAATGGCCTGCAGAAAATGTAGTTGACAAATACTCAGAAGAATTCATTAAGATTTATATCCTTAAAATACCAGCCCCTTAAGTCAATTTTGTGATCAAGAATTAGTATTCCTAAGAACCAGACAGGCAATTGAAAACAAGAAGAAAATTCCCTGTTATCCATTTCTATTAGCTTTTATGAATTGCTCATGTGGGAATATGTATGGATATATGTATATGGGGTTTGGTACGGGGGGAGTGGAATAGAGGAGGGAAGAGGGAGTGCTGTGCTGTGAGTGTACATGCCCATATGTTATGCTGCAAACTAATTTCTAAGTAACAGGCTAAAGGAAATTACTGGTGAAGGAAATGAGAAATAAGCCACACTACCAGTCATCCCTCCTGGTTCAAAGAATTTAAAAGGCAGGACAGTTCTTAATGACTTGAGTTTCTTTGGCACAGAGTTAAAATAATTGCTCAAGCCCCCAAGAGAGCCACTATTCCCAATGTTTAAAAGCTCTTAATCTGGATTTGTTGAGTTCTGCACAGATTTGAAGGTTTCATAATCTTCAAGCAGAGGGATTATTCAGTTAATACCCAACATAAAATGCTCTACAAAATTTAAGAACCAAGCCAGGGCAATTCATTGAAGCATTTTAATCAAAATAAAGAGTGAAAAACTTGCAAGAGCAGGGGCTTTCTATCATGTATCAAATTTGCTGAATAAATGTAACTTTAAATACCCTTGGCATTTTCAATTGCTAATACCAAAAGTACTGAAAGAAGCAATAATTTAATCAAAACATTCTTGAAAAGCTGGTGCTTTGAAGCTAGAATGTGGAAATGCTCCTAACAGTCACATACCAAGGGGATTTTGGAGGGGGCAGCAGTAGAACACATGCTATAAGAAAAAAAATCAAGTAGTTGAGATGAATTGATACATGATTCAAACTTCATTCGCTCCTCCTCTCTCTCTCTCTCTCTCTCTCTCTCTCTCTCTCTCTCTCTCTCTCTCTCTCTCTCTCTCTCTTTCTCTCTCTCTATATTACACCCACACACCCCCACACACACTCACTCACCAATATGAACTGTGTGTGTGGTAAAACAAGTGCATGGTTAAAAAGAAGCAGTCAAAATTTTTAAAATAAAAACTAAAAAACCATGGCTAATATGGAAATAAATTTTGCATGACTTTGCATGTATAATTGATATCATGTTGCTTGCCTTCCCAATAGATTGGTGAGTAACTGGAGAGAAGGGGAGAACTGGGAACCCAAAATTTAAAAAAACAGAATGTTAAAATAAATTTTAGAAGATCAAGAAAGTGGTCAATCAATAGACATTTATAGAGTCTTTCCTATGTATAAGAATTGTGACAGATGCTGTTGCTGCCTTCAAGGGGCTAACAAGGCAAAGGAGACAAGTATTAATATAAAAGAAAATTTCCAAGAGAACATATAAATGTCTGATGAGAGACATAGACAAGAAAACACATTGTATAAGTTCAGAAGAGGCAAAGACACTTCCAGATGAGGTGATCAAGGCAAGTTTCATGGAGATGGAACCTGAAGTGGGCCTTGAATGATGAGTAAAAGTTAATTTGTTATAGCAAATGAACAAAAGTGTTTGAGCCATGAGGGACATGTAAATGGAAAGGTGGAACAGGAAAAGCCGTGCTCAGGGGATAATGCCTAGGAAGAAAGCATTTTAGAGCTACAAGAGCCCTGGAGATAATCTAGTCTAACCCTCTCGTTTGGCAGGTGAGGAAACAGGCATCAATAGGTTAAATGCTTAAAGTCACAGACAATATATCCAGAGCTAGGATTTGAACTTTGTTCTTTTTTTTAACCACTACACAAATCAGTCAAATGCTGAACAGGATATAACTTCAAAAACAAATCTGAGCTAGATTGCAGAAATCTTTGAATGGCAGGAAGAGAAGTTTGGATCTTATTTTTTTTTAACACTGGGCTGCCAAATAACAATGGTAATGATGACAATTACAATGACTACTATTACAGGCATTTGTATAATAATTTAAGATTTGAAAAATGATTTACACTCTCCCTGAATCCCACAATAAATCCATGAAGGTAGTTCTATTATTAACCTCATTTTATAGCTGAATAAAATTGAGGCTAAAGAGTTAAGTCATTTCTCCTAAGTCATGCAGCTAGTAAGTATCTAAGGCAGGATTTCATCTCAGATCTTTTGGAATCCAAGTTCATCATTCTCTTTACTATGCCACCTACTAGTTGTGCCATCATGTTTTAATCACAGCTTAGAAGAGTATTGAATATAATTCTAGGAGCCTAGGATCTAGTACTTAAGGAAACTTAGAAAACACCTCCTTCTGTAGATGAGGAAGCTGAATCCCAGAGAAGTAAAGGGAATTGCCCAAAGCCACACATGTAGAAAGAAACAAACCAAGGTCAGTGAAAATATAAATCACATGAACAAAAAAATTTGGCAGGAGAAAAAATTGTGAGGCTGAAGAAAGAATCTGCCATATAAAGGGTAGCCACCTTAAAATTAGGTTTGTCTAAAAAACACTTTAAATGTTTGTTATTCTGGTTAAGACCATTCACGGCCATAATATATTCACTGATTCCTCCTCTGATTGCTTTAAATACCAACATTATCACCTTTCTGGTACTATTTTTGAGATACCGTAAGAAAGCTATGTTTTCAGCAGGTAAGGAGGCTGAACATATCAAGCATACCCAGGAGATGAGTAAATTTCCTTGCATCCTTTAAATTAACAATTTTTTTTTTACCTGCTGAATCCAATGGTCCCTTCACAGCCCTCATTCTACTAGACCTCTCTGAAATTTCTGACACTGGCATCACTCCATGATGCTGGTTATAGTTTCATGCCGTGACTTCTTAGTTCTCCTATCTATTCTTTCCTAGGCTCCATTGCTGGATCCTCATCCATCAGCTGTCCATTAAGCAAGAGGGTTCTCTATGGTTTTGTCCTTGACTATCTTTATGACATGCTCCACAATCTCTCTTGATCTCATCAGCTACTATATGATTGATTACTATATTTGAAGACAACTCCCCTAAATTGTAGTTTTTCTCTAGAATGCCAATTCAACAATTATCTAGTGCCTTCTGAACAGCTCAACCTGGATATATTAGTGACATCAAGATCTTAAACCATCCAAAACCCAGTTCATTATATTGTCCTCCAAACCTATAGTACTCCTCCTCCAAACTTTTCTATGATTGCTGAAAGTGCCACTATCCTTTCAATAATACAAGTTTATGCCACTAGAGCTTTCCACAAGTCTTCTTTCTTTCTGGCTTGATGGCTATAGGTGGCTTGGTAGAATAGAGTACCAATCCAACCCCAGACACTTATTAGCTGGTGACCTTGGGAAAATAACTTAACCTCTGTTTGCCCGAGTTTCCTCCTCTGTAAACTGGGGATAATAATAGCACTTACCTCCCAGAGTTGTTGTGAGGATCAAATGAGCACAGAGGCTGGCACACAGTAAATGCCATTTAAATGTTAGTAATAATATTACCCCTGATATATGTTGATCGGCCAAATCTTACTGACTTTACTTCTACAAATCATTTCCATATATTCCCTTGTGTTATTCTCAGTTTACACAGGCTCTACACTGGTTCAGGTCCTCTTCTTCTCTTGGCTGGACTTTAGAATTGATCCACCTCTTTCCTGTCTTCCCTCTCTCAGATTCATTCTTCAGAGAGCTGCCAAAATAGTAGTACTAAAACAAGAGTCTAAAAATATCACTACCTTGCTCCAAAAACAATGGTAACTCATCATTGACGCTAAAGTAAAATACAAAATCCTCAGTCTAGCATTTAGTACCTTTCTTTACATAGCTCTCAAGAACTTTCCACACCAATGTCTTAGTACCATTCAGGAACTCTACATTCCAGTTAAATTGGTCTACACTTTTTTTTAAAAATTTATTTAAAGTTTTGAGTTCCAATGTCTTTTTTGGGGAGTAGGGGAAGGCAGGGCAATTGTAGTTAAGTGACTTGCCCAAGGTCACACACCTAGTAAGTATGTCAAGGGTCTAAGGCCGGATTTGAACTCAGGTCCCCCCGACTCTAGGAGCAGTGTTCTAATTATTGCGCAAATTGGGCTACCTTTTGATGACTCAATTTGATATGCCACATTCCATTTTTTTTTTGCTCTTGCTTACACTGTCCCCCTTCCTGGATACAGGTCTTTGCTTATGTTGTTCACCACATCTGCCTACAGATCTCCCTCCTCAAATTTCTATTTATTTATTTAACTGTTGCATAATACATTCTTCCTAGCAGAAGGTAATGTCCTCAAGGGCAGTGCCTGACATGTGGTAAATATTTAATACATGTTTACTGCATTGATTTAATACATGTTTACTGCATTTCATTTACTGCATTGATACTGATTGATTTATACATGTTTACTGCATTGATTTATACTATATTGATAATACATGTTTATTGCATTGAAAAATAAAAAAAATAAATTATACAAGCTAAATGATACCACTGATTAAGCTGGCCTTTATAGCTTGAATTAGAGTTATAATTTCCATTACTGTCTTTATCTTCTAATGTTCATTGTCTTATATTTAATTTTTACTTTGTTGTATCATGATTGAGATCATTTTCAGATTTCTTAAGAAACATTCTACTCTCAGAGTAACAAATTTGGAACTGGGAAGAACTTCAGAGGCCGTCTAGATCAACACCTCCATTTGATAAGTGATGAATTAAGGTCCAAGGAGAATAAGTGACTCATTCAAAGTCAAGGCCACATACACAAGGAAGCATCAAACATGGAATTTAAAACTCGGTCCTCTGAATCATTACCAATGTACTTTCTATGGTACCTTCTTTGATGTTAAAAAAAAGAAATAGCTTTTGGCTCCAGGCAAATTGGATTGTCTTAGATGCAAGTGAATTTGAATCCAATTTAAAAAAAAACCTTATTTCATAGTCTTCAATAATTTTTATTCTTCAAGTATTCATGGTCTTATCAGTTGAGTCACTGTTGTTAAAAAAAATCATCTTGTATTAGCCAGTTTTCTGATGATAAGCACATCCAAATTTGACTAGATTGGTCCTTAGAAGATGGACATACAGCCTTTCATTAGACTGATATTTTTAAGCTTATTAGGAGCTGACAGAGCTGGGAAACAGATGGAAAGCTTTGGAGATAACAATGTCACTTCCATACCATGATGAGACCACATAAGATCATAAGATCAGACGCACATAAAATTAAAAACTAACAACCTACCCTCCCCCCCCAAATAATGACAATAAAAAATCTAAATCATAATCTGGAATTATGGCACTTTGATTCATTAAATATTTTTGCAAATAGATTATTAACCTTTATTGCCTACACATTTACCAATTTTTCTTTTTCTTTGTTTTAAATTTTATTTTAGACTCAAACATCAGCACACAAATACAGAATAAAGAAAAGAAACTTGTAAATTTGATTTTGGAACTTAAATACAAAGAAAGAAAGGAAAACAAGCATGTCATGTGTGTAGTAGAACACAGGAGAGGATTCAAAATATGTAACAATAAATTTTCATTCAAAAAAAGCCTGTATGATAAATACTACATGTTGTGTTAAGAGCTGTCCCATCTTTTTTTTTTTGCTGCCTTGTAAGTTTTTTTTTTCTCTGCTGTGTACTTTTTTACTTTGTTCTTTTTTCCCCCGCCCCCTAGAAGCTACAAAATGCAGATATATTTCTCTATAGATATAGATACACACACACACACACACACACACATACACACACACACAGACATATACTTTCCCGAACAAATTTTACTCCTCATCTTTTTTTTATATTGGTGCATATCCCTTGTTTCCTAACCCTCCTACCTCCTATACTTTACTTCTACCAGCTATCTTGCCCTTGTATTACTTGCCTACCGCCCTCCAAGAATCCCTCCCCTATTCTCCCATTCCCATAAATCTAAACACCCTTCTATATCCCCCTTTTACCTATTCCCTCATCCTCCCCCATGAAGATGCCTCCCCTGTCTTCTCCCCCACCCTATCCCTTAACCATTTTGTTTCTTCTGAATTTAGAAGACTTTTATACTCTTCTAAATATACATTGATTGTTCCCTCTTAAACCCATCCCTGGTGAAAGTAGGTTACCAGAACTTCCTCCCTCATGTAATTCCTCTGTATTGATTCTTCCTCTTGTACCTCATTTGTATAAGATAATTATTCTTTTTAGCTGTTCCTAAATGCCTTTACTTTAAAAATTCATATCATACTCAGATTTACCCCAATCTTTTTATCAACTCCTCAATTATTAATAAGAATCTTAGACATACAGTTTTGCATTTTACATATACAAAAAGTAAATGGTCTGCCCTTATTGAATCCCTTGTATTTAGTCTTTGGTATGTGACCTTATGTTTCTATTGGCTCTTGTATGTCAAATATTCTATTAAGTTTATTTTTTTAACAAAGTCTTGTAAGTCTGACAGTTGATCAAATGTCCATTTTTTTTCATTCCAAATTATGCTTAACTTTACTGGGTATGATATTTCCAGCCGGAGCCTTAGTTCTTTTGTTCTTCAATATACAGTGTTCCAAGACCTGCAGTCCTTTAATATCTCCACTGCTAAGTCTTACATGATTCTAATTGTGGCACCATCATATTTCAATTACTTTATTCTTGTTGCTTTCAATATTTTATCCTTGAGCTGGGGGTTTCAGAATTGACTACAATATTGCTATGAGTTTTCCTTATAGGATCTCTTTTAAATGGTGATCAATGGATTTTTTCTATTTCTACTTCCCCCCCCCTTTTTTAATGTTTCAGGACAATTTTCTTTAATTATTTCTTGTATTATTATATCAATATTCTTTTTTGATCATAGCTTTTACTTGCTCTGATTATTTTTATGTTTTCTCTTCTTTATTCTACAGACCTGTTATTTTTCTTGTAAGATATTTCATTTTCTCCTATTTTTCATTGTTCATATTTTGTTTAATTATTTCTTGAGCTTTTATAATTTCACTGACTTTGCCTTGCCCAATTCTAATATTTAGGGATGTCATTTTCTTCCTTAAGATTCTAGATCTCCTTTTCTAACTGTTTGACTTTCCTTTCATTATCTTCTTGTGTTTCTTGGATTATTTCTTTTTTTATTTTTTCCTCCATCTCTTCCATTTGATTTTAAAAGTCATTTTTAAGATCTTCTATGGATTCTTTTTGGGCAGTTGATTATTTGATGTTATTCTTTGGGGTAGAAGGGGTTTCTTTACTTCAATATCCTCCTTGGAAGATGAAACTCATTCTTCTTTGTTTCCGTAATAGCTTTCTAAGGTTGGATTTGTAAGACATGAACAGAGCTTTTGTTTCCACAGAAAATGTCATATTTGTTGGAGAAGGCAGGAAAATGAATGTATTAAAAAGTCTTGGAAATGCTGATTAACTCTCCACTCCAAAAGGATGTGTGTGCCTGCTTATGTGCATATCTATAGGTGAACAACTAATGCTTTGTACTTTAGATAGAATCCACAACTTCGAAGGCCAGAGATTTTCATTACTCTTATGTTAATGGTGAAGGAAGCTTAAAACATTCTGGGTTTGGTCTTTAATCAATTAAGGCAATTCCTTTCAGGTGTGCAGTCCCAGGGTAGGGGTGGGGGTGGGGGGACATTTAGTAAACCCTAAAATGCAGACCAATGGAGTTCAAGGTGAGAAATTTGAATCTGGATGAATTATAAAGGGTTTCTGTAACTAGCTTAATGTGTGCTTAAGATGGGCCTTTTTTCAGAAGGGGCAGAGGCCAAGTCACCCCTCAGATAATGATGTGAAATAAAAATCCTTTTTTTTCCTAAGTTCACTTGTGGCCAGGTGGAATTCTTGCTAAATCTATTAATTCTAACAGATTATTTCTCCTTTGCCTGTGAATTTTTTTGTGCTAGTATCTTAATTTCTGTAATCACCTCTAGACTTGGGATATGGGGGATGGTGCCTTTTGCCCCAGATCTTCAGTTCTAGCCTGGAACCAAAGCCAAACCTCAATGCCCACAGCCAGGGGCTTTCTGCCCCACTGCTTCTGCACTCACCTGGCATGTGCTCTTTTCTTCTCACTGCCACCACTATACGCAGCACAGCTTGGTCTGGCATGCCTTGCCAGCAGAGAGTCCCTCAATCTTCCCCAGATCATATGCCCAACACTCCTCACTTTCCAGGGGTAAAAGTCCTATGGCTGGGGCCAAGACAGCCTCTCAAAGCAACTAACCCCAGGGCATGCTACTTGTTGTTAAAGAGGACCCTAGACTGGAGGTATTTACTTTTCACAGGGAGCAACCTAGTCCTGGGATTTTTCTTCTGATATTCTTAAATTGTCCCAGAAGACCCCTTTGTGCCCCTATTCTTATTTATTTTTATCCATATTTTGTTTACCCGAAGGTGCTATTTTATCTCTTTTGTGGGGGAAAATCTTGAGAGTTTGGAATTTTCTGACCTACTCTGCCATCTTCCCAGAATCCTCTCCCTCCAATTTTCAATGAATTGGAATATAATGAATATTTCTTTATTTAAAAATTCTAAATGTGATCAGAGTTTTGTGGATAATTTAATTTTCTAAAAAGCAGTTTGGTCTAGACTCAGATCACATAGGTTTAAATCCTGGCCTGCCACTTGCTACTTGTTTAATCTTGAAGAAGCCAACATTTAGATGCCTCAATTTTCTCAACTATAAAATTCGATGGTTGGTCTAGGTGCCTTCTAAGGTTCCTTCCAGACCTAAAACTATGACATTAAGATCCTACATGTTGGTGCTCAAGAAAGCACTTTAGAATCTGAGATTTAGTCTCCTTACTGTGAATATAATCTTATTGCATTAAGTGCAAAAGTGACAATAAAATATTTCAAGAGATATAGTTAACTAAATCAATTTATTTACTTTATTAGACTGACACGTGTTATTAGATATGTCTATAATAATTTTCTGAATATTCTTTAGGAATCTTTGAATTTCATAATACATTTATCAAGAAGGCAGGAAATAGATTTTCAGATTACAAAAAATAAATAATATTTTTGTTTGTATCATATCATGTTTGTATCATATTAACATAAAGTGACTCATTTTATCTTCATAAAACCTTGATGAGTGGGAAAAACAGCTATTTCTCATCCTATTCTTCTTTCAGAGATGAGGAAATTGTGGCTTAGAGAGGGGGTGTAATTTGGCCTAGGTTTTTCAAAGGTAATTGAAATTATAATTTGCTCAAGTCCAGGTTTCATGCTTTCAAACCAAGTGTACTTTCCATCACCACAGTGCATTTCAATGAGCTTCTAATTCTAGTTAAACCTAATAGCTGGAAAAGATCCACACCACACTCATTGGTCATTTTCCCACTAACACTGCTCAGCAAAGTTCTGATGACTCAAATGAAATAGAAGAAAGATTTATTTCTACTTTACTGTTCCATATATTTTCTCTTGACACTTGAGTACTATAGAAATCAATGTTCTTCAATCTAAGAAAGAAAATAAAAATAAAAACAAAATATAATTGAATAATTTTACTTTTGTTTTCCATCCCATTTTTTCCTATAAGGCCTATTGACCATGAAGTTAAAAACAAACAAAAAAAACCCAACAACACTCACATTTTAGTTCTATAAACCACATGATATTCTGTAAAACAAATTACAAAATCCCACATCAAAGACTAATTGAATTTTAAAAATCTTAACAAAAGCTAAGCATTTAAATTTGCGTGGAGTATTTTTTCACATAGAGAGGGGTTTTAAATCAGGGCCTTCTTAGAATAATTAAAGAGAGAATTTTAGATAAGAATGATTTGCAAAATTATTATTATGAGCACATTGTATTCCCTTAACACAATAGAAAAAAATCCAAAAGAAGAGAATTTCTGATGTACCCTGTAACTAACTAAGCCTTACTTTCTAACTGTGAAATTTGTTATAAATTTGCATTATATATTGTAATATATTATATATACACATGTACATAAATACACAAAATACATTGGATAAATATGTATAGGCTATATATGTACATATGACATACATATATAATATGTGTTCATTATAGATTCATATGACATACACATATTTTTTGAAACTGTTTTTGTCTCTAATGACTTAAACATTTTGTCAAAGCATTTTATGGCATGTAATCACTACTAATAAGAAGGAATATGAAAATTTACAGAAGAGGCTAGCCTTCCTATTTAGTTCTGTTTTGATAGAATACAATAAAAATGTGTGTCTGCTTATATACACCAACGTGCAAAAATCTAGGAGGGCATTTTGTCTCATCTAGTCCATTGAGTCATATTATTTTAGATCTGTAAAGACTCTTAGAGATGGTGTAGTCCAATGACTTCATCTAATGGATAGAAACTGAGGGTAGAAAGATAGAGTGATTTGGCCAAAGTCACAGAAGCAGTTACCAGTCACAAATAGTTAACCAGTTGAACCAAAATATGATAGATATTTGGATGATTAAACTGGGTGCTCTTGGGCTTGGCATCTGTGTTAGAAATGAGATTTGACTATAAACTAATGAAATTTTAAAAAATGCTTCTGGAGGGGGCGGAGCCAAGATGGCGGCTGGTAAGCAGGAACTAGTGTGAGCTCCGTATGGAGGCCCTCCAAAAATCTATAAAAATGGCTCTAAACCAAGTCTAGATTGGCAGAACCCACAAAACAGCAGAGGGAAGCAGGGCTCCAGCCAGGACAGCCTGGATGGTCTCTGGGTGAGGTCTATCCCACACGGAGCTGGGAGCTGGGAGCTGGGAGCTGGGAGCTGGGAATGGAGTGGAGCAGAACCAAGCCTGAACGGCGTGGACCATCCAGACCAGAAGCCGGGCAGAGGGGGCCCTAGCGCCCTGAATCAGTGAGCTGCGGCAGTTACCAGACTCCTTAACCCACAAACACCAAAGACAACAGAGAAGGTTAGTGGGAAGAGCTGCAGGAGTGGAAGGAGTTCCCAGTTCGGCTTCCAGCCCCGGGGGCAGCGTAGGTGGGGCAGCTACAGCTGTTGTTACTTCCCGCTCCAGGCCCACCTGGTGGGAGGAATTAAGTGGCAGATCAGAGCAGGAGTGCTCAGCCTGCTGAAGATCTAAGCCCAGTCCGGGTTGGGGGTTGGGGAAGGAGCAGTGCTGGTGTGGCAGAGCTGGCACCTCCCCCCCAAACATGGAACATAGAACTCTGTAGTGTACAAGCAGTCATACCCCACTGAAAAACTCAAAGGTCAAGTTAGTTGGCTGGGAATATGGCCAGGCAGCGAAAACGCACCGAGATTCAGTCTCAGACTTTGCATTCTTTCTTTGCTGACAAAGAAGACCAAAACATACAGCCTAAAGAAGTCAATTAAGTGCAAGAGCCTACACCCACAGCCTCCAAGAAAAACAAGAAGTGGTCTCAGGCCATGGAAGAGCTCAAAAAGAATTTGGAAAAGCAAGTTAGAGAAGTAGAGGAAAAATTGGGAAGAGAAATGAGAAGGATGCGAGAAAACCATGAAAAACAAGTCAATGACTTGCTAAAGGAGACCCAAAAAAATACTGAAAAATACACTGAAGAAAACAACACCTTAAAAAATAGACTAACTCAAATGGCAAAAGAGCTCCAAAAAGCCAATGAGGAGAAGAATGCCTTGAAAGGCAGAATTAGCCAAATGGAAAAAGAGGTCCAAAAGACCACTGAAGAAAATACTACTTTAAAAATTAGATTGGAGCAAGTGGAAGCTAGTGACTTGATGAGAAAACAAGATATTATAAAACAGAACCAAACGAATGAAAAATGGAAGACAATGTGAAATATCTCCTTGGAAAAACCACTGACATGGAAAATAGATCCAGGAGAGATAATTTAAAAATTATTGGACTACCTGAAAGCCATGATCAAAAAACAGCCTAGATATCATCTTTCAAGAAATTATCAAGGAGAACTGCCCTGATATTCTAGAGCCACAGGGCAAAATAGAAGTTGAAAGAATCCATCGATCGCCTCCTCAAATAGATCCCAAAAAGAAATCTCCCAGGAATATTGTTGCCAAATTCCAGAGCTCCCAGATCAAGGAGAAAATACTTGAAGCAGCCAGAAAGAAACAATTTGAGTATTGTGGAAACCCAATCAGAATAACCCAAGACCTGGCAGCCTCTACATTAAGAGATCGAAGGCCTTGGAATACAATATTCCGGAGGTCAATGGAGCTAGGATTAAAACCTAGAATCACCTACCCAGCAAAACTGAGTATCATGCTCCAAGGCAAAATATGGATTTTCAATAAAATAGAGGACTTTCAAGCTTTCTCAGTGAAAAGACCAGAACTGAATAGAAAATTTGACTTTCAAACACAAGAATGAAGAGAAGCATGAACAGGTAATCAAGAAAAAGAACAAGAAAAAGAAATTGCAAGGGACTTACTAAAGGTGAACTGTTTTGTTGACATTCCTACATGGAAAGATGATGTGTATGATTCATGAGACCTCAGTATTAGGGTAGCTGAAGGGAATAAGCATACATATATGTTTATGTACATATATGGGTGAATGTGTACGTATGTATATATGTGTGTATGTGTATATATATATATATATATATATAGAGAGAGAGAGAGAGAGAGAGAGGGAGGGAGAGAGGGAGAGAGCAGACACAGGGTGAGTTGAAGATGAAGGGAAGATATCTAAAAGAAATAAAATCAAATTAAGGGATGAGAGAGGAACATACTGAGAGAGGGAGATAAGGAGAAATAGAATGGGATGGATTATCTCCCATAAAGGTGGCAAGAGGAAGCAGTTCTGTGGGAGGAGGGGAGAGGGCGGATGAGGGGGGAATGAGTGAACATTGTTCTCATCAGATTTGGCCTAAGGAGGGAATACCATACATACCCAATTGGGAATCTTACCCCACAAGAAAGAAGAGGGAAGAAGATAAAAAAATGGGGGGGGGGATGATGGAGGGGAGGGCAGATGGGGGTGGAGGTAATCAAAAACAAACACTTTTGAAAGGGGACAGGGTCAAGGGAGAAAATTCAATGAAGGGGGATGGATTGGGAAGGAGCAAAATATACTTAGTCTTTCACAACATGAGTACTGTGGAAGGGTTATACATAATGATACACATGTGGCCTATGTTGAATTGCTTGACTTCTTAGGGAGGGTGGGTGGGAAGGGAAGAGGGAAGAGAATTTGGAACTCAAAGTTTTAAAAACAGATGTTCAAAAACAAACAAAAATGTTTTTGCATGCAACAAGAAAATAAGATACACAGGCAATGGGGTGTAAAAATTTACCTTGCCCTACAAGAAAGGAGGGGAAAAGGGGATGGGAGGGGAATGGGGTGACAGAGGGGAGCGCTGACTGGGGAACAGGGCAACCAGAATATATGCCATCTTGGAGTGGGGGGAGGGTAGAAATGGGGAGAAAATTTGTAATCCAAACTCTTGTGAAAATCAATGCTGAAAACTAAATATGTTAAATAAATTTAAAAAAATGAAGAAAAGAAAAAAAATTAGGTGTTATAGTATTTGGTGTATATACGTTCAGCATTGATATTGCTTCATGTCTATGGCACTTTTTATGAAAATATACTTACCCTGTTTATTTGTTTTAATTAAATTTATTGTAGGCATAATTTTGTCTGAGAACATAATTGCTATGCCTGTTTTTTTAATCATCTGAAGCATAATAAATTCTACTTCTACCCTTCACAAAAAAAATGCTTCTGGTAAATTAACCTTGAAGGCATTTACAAAAGAGGAATTCTGAAGCAGTTTGTGTAACATCAACATTAATAACAATAACAACAAACAACATTTACAAAGCCCTTACTATGTGCCAAGCACTGTGATAAGTGCTTTGGAATTATTATTTCATTTGATTTCACAAACCTAGGTGGTAGGTGCTATTATTATCCCTGTTTTCCCAAAGATGAAACTGAGGCCAATGGAAGTTAAGTGATTTGATCACAGTCCCACAGTTAGTAAGCATCTGAGCGTTGATTAGAACTCAGGTCTTCCTGGCCTCAGGGCCAGTGCTCTAGTCAGCCTACCTGTTCTCTACTTTGAAGACAATTTCACTCATTTAGAGGTATAAATTCTGGAAAGTTAAGGGGAAAAATATATACCTTAAATAGCAGACTAATAAAGTATTTCCACTGAATAAGATAATAAACCACAGAAATAAAGGAAAAGGTAAAATGTACTGAAGTCCCAGTGGACCTACGTATGTATCTACAATTACAGTAGTGAGAACAGCAGAAAAGGAAGCAGAAAGTACAAAAATCGCACAGGTTTTCGATAGCATATAGATCATTTCTGACACTATTTGAGTAACAAGTGACTGAATGGGTAACAACTAGAACTCAGTCATATCATCCTTGAAGGCCTCCGTGTAAAGAAAACATGGCTAGGTGCATATGAAGCCTGGGAAACTGGACAGAACATAATGAATTTTTCTTTGTAAGAAATAAATTCAAGTCAGTTTAATATAACCTAGATTTCTCTTGTAGTCTTCTTTCCTCCTAGGTATACACTTATTGAGACAAAGATTGTTTTTAAGTGAAAGAAAAGAAAAAATTCAGCAACATGAATCAGCACTGAACAAGTCTGATGTTATATGGCATGTTCCAAAGGAGCAAAATTTTCCCCTACATCTTTGCAAATGTATAGGGAGAGGTGTCTTATCATAGCCTTTCTTTGGGTCCCAGCTTTGTCATTATGAATTCATAACATTCAGTTCTGCTTGTTTTATGGTTCTGTCTCTTTACATTTTCATTATAAGACACATTGTATGTATTGTTTTCCTGATCCTACTTGTTTTACTTTGTATCAGTTAATATAAATCTTTTAATTCTTTTCTGTACTCATCATGAGGATAACTTCTTACAAAAGAGTCATTCCATTACATTCATATACCATAGTTTAATTAGCTAGTCTTATATAAATACTTTTATTAGCTTGTCTTATATAAAGACATTTTGTTTATAATTCTTTACTATTGTAGGAATAAATAATGCTGTAAATGTGTTGGTCTATGTGGAGCCTTTCATTTTGACAATGACATCGTTGGAATATATGCCTACCAGAGGAATCTTTTGGTCAAAAGGTGTGGATATTTTAGTCCTTTTAATTTGCATAATTCCAAATACTTTCAAGAACAGTTATGCAAATCTGCTGCTCCATCCAAAATTCCTTAATATGCCTGACTTTTCACAAGCCTCCGATGTCCCAAACCCTATTACTATTTGCATTGGCAATTTTCTAGGCTTGGGATGAAACTTCAGGGTTATTCTGTTTCAAATTTCTCTTATTATTAGTGATTTGGAGAATTCTTTCAAATTGTAATAGTTTTCAAGTCTTGTTTAAGAGCTTTGCTCATGTCTTTTGAATGTTTATTGTTGGGAGATGACTTTTAGACATATATTTGTACATTTCTGTTATTTCATGATAAACTTTGATATCAAGCTCTCAAAAGAGATTTATAATATAGTTCCCCCCTCCAACCAGAGTCAATGATTTTATCCTCTTATCCTAGATGCATTTTGTTTGTGCAAAATTTTAATTTCATGTAATCTTAATTATCTATTTTATCTTTTGCAATTCCCTCTATCATTTATTTATTTAAGAATTAAACTACTGAATATAAATATCAATATATCAATGAAAAGTATCTGATTTACTTCTCTTCCAGCTTTTCATGATCTTTAATATTTAGAGCATATGTTATTTTTGAATATAACTTGATAAAGATGGTAAATAAAGGAAAAAAAAATCTCAGCATCTAGATGTAATCTGGTGCCTTCCTAACCAACTCTTGTCTGGAATCATTCATAGGAAAATGGACAGACAACATTTTTAAAAAATCTTTTCTAATTTAATCTGAATTTTTACTTTAGTCTTTTGTGACCTGATATATATGACTTTGGATTTCAGGCAGGTTTGTCTTGACAAAGCTTCCAGTGATTGCCCTTAAGTTTTGGCATCAAATTCCCCTTACAGATTCTCACTGGGTAGGACCGATCATGAGTGAGAGTCTTCTATTATTTACAGAAGAAGTTATTTTTCTTTTATGAATGTGATTTTCCAATAGTTTCAGAACTCTGAAACAGAATTTTGTTACATTTGGGTCCACATTATTTCCAGAGGACTTCATCTCTGTTTTATTATGGAAAACAATAAGACAGGATCCATTTTAATGAAATTTAAGTTACAGTGGATTTTTTTTCTTGGACACATAGACTATATCCAGTAAGCCTTTATAAGTTGTAAAAAAAAAAAAGCAAAGGCTTTTAGGGCACAGCCTAAGTTGGCATATTGCTTACTGAGGTGCTAATAAAGAACAAATAAATGTTATTCAGATGAATATCTAGAGGGAGTTGGTTGGTTTAGAGGAGCTTCATAAAGGTGGTAGTAAGACGTTCCTAGTCTTCTTTTTTCTCTCTATCTTGAAAAGGAAAAAAAAAGTTTTTCTAGGAAGGACATTGGTTGACACCTTGGTAAATAGGAAGACATACTGTATGAATTGAAAATGTAGAACAAAATTATACTCAAAATTAAGAAGCACTCAATAAAACTAGGTCCAACAAAACTATGCAGTGTCAGCCTATAAATGTCCAGGGAAGAATCTATGCAAAGCACAAAATATGTCTACAGGGTATTTTGCTTTTCTTTCTAGTCAGTTCTTTTGTTTATTTTTGAAGATGATAACAACTGATCAATCAATAAATCAACATATCTTTATCATTAAGCACTTAGTATGTGCTTACATAGCTAGATGATATGCTAATGCATTGGGTAAACACATACAATGAATCAAACATACTCACAAGGAGTGAGGTGACACAATGGGGAGGCACTCACCCATGCATGGTGCATGTATGACTTTACATACACACATACAGGTATATGTGAATATATATTAAGGATAATAAATATGAATAAATAAAATGTAGGTAAATATAAGGCAGTTTGAGGAGGAGGACTCAATCTTTTGTTGCATCTTGACAAACTTGCTTATGTAGAAATGAAACAAATGTTTACAAGAACTAGTGAGAGTACAGATAAGAAAGCATAAAACACTCCTAATACATGCCTTAATAGAAGAGGTTAATTATATTTATGTATTCTGCAATCTAATAAAGTACATGTATACAATACAAATAGCTAGCCAATGAGTCAAACATAAACTGAAGCAAAGGTAGGGGGACTCAGAGATAACTTGTCCTCTAATATGGCCTTGAGGAAGGCAGACAGGCATTCTGTTGACATAGAGGAGGGTGTGTCTGTCTATCTCTCCTTTTCAATTTCTCTCTTTCTCTCTCTCTCTCTATCTCAATCTCTGTCTCTGTCTCTGTCAACAGAGAGCATGGTCAGTATATGTCTTCTTATTTTTCAGTTCTTTTTGCTCTTTCTTAGCATTGGAAGCTTGATTCCGTGAGACTGATTCCATGTACCACCAGCTGTGTGACCCTGGGTAAATCACTTAACCTCTATTTCCTTAGTTTGTTCATCATATAAGTGAGTATTATAATAATATTTAACTCTCAGTGTTGTTGTGAGAATCAAATGAGATATTTTAAAGAGCTTCGCAAACTCTATAGCACTATATGAATGCTTATGAAATTTCAGTTAGAAGTTACTCATGCCAAGTTGCTTTCTGATCGACCTAATTCTCTTTGGGTTGAACAATGATTTCCATGTTTTCTGAGAGATAAAATGTCCCCAAAGTGATCAATGTATTCTTTAATTTTTTATGCTTCATAAATCTACAGTTTATTTTTAAAGATGTTCCTTTGTGAGAACAATGTGCCAAAAAGCTCTACTGTTAAAGTTGGAAAATCCCAGTTCGTGAGACTCAGATCATAGGTTTAGAAAAACACAAGTCTATGGAAAGATGCTTGCCAAGGTCAATTGAATAAGCTAACTACAATGGAAGGAGATCCAAAAAATCATCAGAAAATTGGGAAACTCATTGGTTTCTCTCTAACGCTTAAATATACTTATTAGAGTGCATTCACTACATAAAACCACAGAACCAGGATGGAAGCATAGGCAGAGGAGGTACCCTCTTTCACTAAGGAAGCCAAAGAATCCAAAATGGTGCTAGCTCCTAGAGAGGGTTACAGTACCTTAAACAGGGTTAATTAATATCTGTTGAATTGAATTGTCATTCAAGCAACTCTGAAAAGGTTAGCATGCCATTTTCAAATTTCTCTTATATACAAACTCAGAAGAAAATGAAAAGTGATTAAAGTGAGAACATAGGGAGAATTGAAACTGTTGTTCAGTCATGTGCAACTCTTTGTGACCCTGAGGACCACATCACACCAATACGACAGTATTGTGACACATGGGGTTTTCTTGGCAAAGCTACTAGAGTGATTTACCATTTCCCTCTTCAGTTAATTAAGGTAAATCAAAGTTAAATGACTTGCCAAGGGTCACAGCTACTAAGCTCTGAGGCCAGATTTGAATTCAAGTCTTCCTGACTCCAGGCACAGTACTCTATCAACTGAATCACCTAGCTGCCTATGAGATGTTAAATGAACATGCAAGAACTTTTTGTATTATGTTATTAGTTTCATATATGTGTACACACACAAATACACACACATATATGTATGTATACATGCATATGTGTTTGTATATAATTGTGCCCCACATACTATAATAACTTCATTTAACAATGACAAAACTTTGTATAGATTAAATCAATTCACTTTAGATTATCCCAATAGATTGAGACTGCATTGCTTTATATAGTCATACATATAAACTTTTTATTATGAATTAACTTGGACAAGGAATTCTTTCAAATATAATGAGTGCTTTCAAGAGCAAGATGAGTCATATGTCTAATATGAAAAAAGAGTCAAAAAGTAGGTTGTACTTTCTGCATTTTCTCCATAGAACAATACAAGTCTGGGATTGAGAATCATCTGCTTAAAATAAGAGCTGAGGTGGGATGGGTTAAATTAATCACACTATAACAATAATTGTTCAAATACATTGTTAATTCGATAAACTTGTTTCTTTTTCTCAATATTAGTTTTATCTAAGTGTACAGGAGCAAATTTTGTTTAATATGCTTAAATAACAGAAAATATTAGCTTTGGTGCCAGAACTCCTTGTCATGGAGGAAATAAAGTGACTGAGAGAGGAAGAGTAAAAGTGTATTTGCTGTTGTAGCCATCATTTTTACTACCAAAACAGGAGTACAGGGCCCTGGCAAAAAGGATTAGCAAACACTAGAGAGGGAGGAACAAAAAATGAGAGGGGAAATATTACAATGAATCAATTAGACAATAGCCTCAATTCATATTATTTTTATTTTCTACATAGTATAAGTAGTAAAGTTAGCGATAAGAAGAAACAAATGATAATGGGTCAATTAAGAATATAGTTGGTTAAAATTATATAAAGCAGGAGAGAATTGTATTTAATAATGCTTGTTCTTTATTAATTGTCATGAATGGATGTTAAAGGTTCATGTTAGATGAAATAAAATTTGAAAATAATGCTAGACTCTTTCCTCCCTTTCTTTAAGTTTTAGGTCAATTTTCAAGCTCTTTACAAAATAAGGAATAAATTAGAATTTCCTACATTCTGCAAAAAAGATAATAATTCTATTTCTGAAAGCTAAGTAGCCACAATTTAGTTTCTGGAATATATAGGACTATTCTAATGCAATGTTGGATTATTTTATTTAAATGAAAATATTATCAATATTTACATTTTAAATGGTGGCATTCGATTGATGCATCTGATGTACTAATAATTCCAGTTTCAGTTGTTCATGGATCTAATATCATGGTGATATGCACAAATAATCTTTTCTCTCAGTCAAAAATCCTATTCTGTCACCAAAACCCATTTTTCCCTGATAAATGCACAATTCTCTTCCATTAAACCCTGATGCCACCAAGAGTAGGGGCAACAAAAATGGGAAATGATAAGTTTTCAACTGCTATGTTTCATTCAGAAATTCCCATTATAAATACACTAAGTCATGGTAATTTTATGTAGCAGACTAGAAATTAGAGTTTATTAACTTTCAAGGTAAGAAGATTTCTTTCTGGTTGAAGAACAATAACCCAGCGAGACCAATACACCTCAAGGATGGCTCCTTAGAATCACAGAATGCTTAGAGCTAAAAATACCCTGAGAACCCATTTTGGGCAAAAAAAGCAAGACAGAACCTAGTGGAGTTTAATAAATTGGCCAAATTCATAGAACTGGCTAAGGGTATAGCATGAACATGAACCCAAGACATTTAATGCCCAGCCTAATACTCTTCCTATTTATCAATCACTCAAGGAATAGCATTGTTTAACAGAATCAAACCCCTTATTACAATTTTCCCTTCTGACTGACATGCATTGATAATGATATAAAGGATGTCCATAAAGACTGTGTGCAATTTAAAATAGTTGTAACTTCTTTTAACTATATGTGATAGAAAGTATCTGTAATAAGGATTAGAAAGCTTGATATATCTAGTTTATTTTTGTCTTTAGTAATTTTATTTTATTTTTATTTTTAGAAATTCAACATAAAACTTATTTTTCAGGATTACTGTTGACCCATTGCTTCACTAGAAGAGAAAGTAAACTGTGTTCTTTGGCTGGCTGAACTAAAATCTACCACTGCTGTCCCAAGTCTACCATTTTCTTGGCCTCCACATTTGCCAGATTTGACTCCACTGGATTTCTTTTTATGTGGATATGTGAAAACTAATGTTCATTCAACCAAACCTTGATCTAAAGAAGACTTGAAATCCAGGGCAACTGATGTGATTGCCAGCATTACTGAAAATCAGCTTGAAAATATTTTCCATTAACTACAGAATTGTATTATCCTTTGTATCAGTAATGATGGTGGACATGTTGAAAATTAACAAGAACAGTAAAAAAATTGTGTTTCTTCTTTCTTTTGCTTTTTACAGATTCTTTTTTATCACATATAGTTACAAAGTTACAACTATTTTAAATTGCACATGGACTTTATGGACACTCCATATATGTCTGTATCTATTAAGACTTCCTCTTTCCTTCCTTGGAGAAATTACTAGTTGTTCTTGAAAGGGTACTGAAGATTAGGAAATACAAAACACCATTTATTGAAAAGTTGCCAAATCAGGAGAATACTGAATTTATTTTAAAATAGTCACTGAATGTCCATATCCAGAATTGTGCAGGACTGAATGAACTACAAATATAGACACATACTATTTTGGAAGCAAATGAATTTTAAACAATGCCCTGAACAATGAACCTTTGGCAGCTGCTTTATTCTGAGTATTATGATGGTGCTATATGCCAAATAAGAGCCAATTTTCATCCAGTGTTAATTCTTTGTTGATGTTTTCTCCCAGGCTATTCTTATCAGGGCTTACTGCTATCAACAAAAGCAACAAAAATGGCACTGGATCCCTACATAATGAGTTATATTTCCATAGCAGTGATCAAAGGCCCTAGATTTATAAGTTTGCCTCAAGTGAGCTTATTTCTATTAAAAAGGAAGGGGAGGAAGCAAGGTGCGTTGTATGTAGAAGAGAGGGAATTGAAGAGGAATTTGCAACTATGTCCAAGGAGCAGCCACGCTGTGCATACCCTTTGATCCAGCAATACTACTGTATCCCAAAGAGATAATAAAAAGGGAAAAGGACCGACGTACAAAAATATTTATGGCTGCTCTCTTCGTGGTGGCAAAGAACTAGGGGATTCCCATCAATTAGGAAATGGCTGAACAAGTTGTAGTATATGAATGTAATGGAATACTATTGTTCTATAAAAAATGATGGGCAGGTAGATTTAAGAAAAACCTGGAAACACTTAGATGAACTGATACTAAATGAAGTGCACAGAATCAGGAAAACATTGTACACAGCAATAGCAACATTGTGCAATGATTAACTATGACAGACTTAACTCTTCCCAGCAATACAGTGATCTAAGTCAATTCCAAAAAAAAACTCATGATGGAAAATGCTAACCACATCTACAGAAAGAATTCCGGAGTTTGAATACAGATTGAATCATACTATTTTCAATTTTTTTGTGTTATAATTTTTCTTTCTCATGGCTTTCCCCTTTTGTTCTGATTCTTTTACAACATGACCAATGTGGAAATATGCTTAACATGACTGTACACGTAAAACCTATGTCAGGTTTCTTGCTGTCTTGGGGAGGGGGAGTGGGGGAATGGAGAGAGAAAAATTTGGAACTCAAAATTTGACAAAAATTAATGTTGAAAATTATCTTTACATGTAGTTGGAAAAAATAAAATTCTATTAAGGAAGAAGATAGGGAATGTTTAGATTTTATCTTGTTATAGAAAAACCTAATTTGTTAGAGACTATAACTTGGAACTCTCCAGTAATTACCCTTTCTGTATATATACTATGCAATTACAACGTAAGGAAGGAGGAGGCCCCTGACACAATGAAACAATTAGAGGTACCTACTAAATCACCAAAGGGCAATTCTGGAATGGTTCCTACAGTTTTAAAGTAATGTGTATTTCATTGTACTTTCCTTTTATGTAACCCTCGAAACTGTCTCACAATTCATTAGCCAAACTGGTTAATGAGAGCAAGATTTTTATTAACTATTCCTGATAGCAGAAAGATTCCTGTATTTTTTTCTTCTTAAAAAACACTTTGAGATGCAATCCTGGAAAACATTCTTGAGGAAAATGGTACTGGACTTATTTTTATTAACATGTCTTAAAAATATTTTAGCTAAAACATTTTTTCAACTGGTATCACATTAAAATAACTTTACAGTTGTCATAGAGTCTCCATAGACATATTTACTAGGCTTCTGGAGGGAGCCTCATAATTTAATACCCTGCCCAATAATTTATTACTGATGGCTTGCTTAAAACGAGAGCTAAAATTAAAATTAAAATAGGTTAAATTATTTATCAGGATTCCATGTCTATACCTTCTTAGTGTCAAATAGAGAATCTGAGACTATTCCATGAAAATTGGAGTAAATTATATAGAAGGAAGGAAAAGAGAAATAAAGTGAATAATTTTATTTTGATTTATATTACAAAACACTTGTCAAGATGCTATGTAATATTCTAAAGCTGCCTCTAAAACAAATTTTAAAAATAAATTAATTTCTTCCCCCAATTTTTGTTTTCTGTGCAAAACATGAATAGACTGACCTTAGTATAAGAGGGAAGATTTATGAAGTTCAAAGTAAAGCAGTTAAACAAGAAAGCATGAAATACCTCATTCAAATTCCCAAGACACAAGTTGAAACTTGTCCATAAAAAAAGAAAAAAATTGTTTGAAATTTTAGGGGGCAAATTATTTGAGATCTCTTCCCTTTTCTGTTCCCTTGTTTTTCACTGCATTGCTTATTACTATTTTAAAATGAAAGAGAAAGAAATGTAACTTTGAGCAAAAATTTCTTGGTGCATGTTTTCATGAAGGTCTTGGAGAAGTGAAGGGTGAAGCCTGAGAAGGACTTAGGATTTAGGATTTAGGATAAACTGTATATTTCCTTTATCTGTGGTTTCTACCCCTATTGCTAATTAGTATGAGTCATTTGAAAACTGATTATATTTGACTTGTAAGGATCTCTATAAGAATAATCTGGAAAAAGACTGTTTTTGCATGAAGGAAGAATATGCTCAATATCACATTTATGTGTGTATTCACATTTGATTTCATTTACAAAAGAGGAGAAAGGTAGTCTTTGGATTACATTTTTTATCCATCATCCTTCAATATCTTCCACTGGAGAGATTAATCAGTTGTCATGAACATTGAAAGGCACATTTTGCAATGGGGAAAGACATTTAACCTATGCAAATTACATGTAATAAGATCAAATTTGTTTGTTTTTTTTTTAGCCATACTGAGATTGTTTCTTATTTTTAACAATAACACATTAATTCATTGATAACAATAACAAAGTGTTATTTTAACTTCAACAGTCTTTGTGTAACCATTGTGTTGGTTACATATTGTGATTACATACATACATGTCTAATAAGCCCTAAGAGGTCACAAAAGGATGCAGAATTAGATATCACAAGTACAAAAGTATAGAGAATACAATGAAGAGTTTAATTTCAGTTTCTTTCTTCTATTATAGTTTTCAAGTGCTTAGTCTACTCATTTTAATTAACCTATTTAGACTTAAAAAGTAAGATTTAAAATACTGTAGGGAACACTGCTAAAATTTACTACCTACTCAGTTACTTTGATATTCATTAAAGAGTCATCATAGATAATAGTCAATTATTTCAGTCTCCCAATATTTAATTTCCAATTAAAATAATTACTCTTCTTATGTGTCATTTTTATTTTTTAACAGTCGAGGATACAATAAACTTGGAGAAACAAGTAAATCCAAATTTAAAGGTAGCAAATATTTCTATTTTCTTACTTAGATATGTCAATGACCATTTCTTTAGTCTTATGTATCTAGCACTTCAAGGATTTGTTCAAAACTCAGTACCTCTTGAAAGCCATCTCTGACAAATCCAATCACAATCTGTTGTGATTTTTGTCTTCTCTGAACTTCTTCCCTATATTCTCCGAGCACTTGGCCCTTTATGTTTGATTATGTTTTGTATGATGAGGCTGATTTTCTTGGGAGACTCATAGTTATGATTTCAATATTTTTATTTATACTATATTTATCAAAAGGAAAAAGATAGTAGCAGAATGAGGATTTGAAATTAGGTGCTCTCACTCCAAATCCAGTATTCTTTCCACTGTACCACATCTTCCCATCATTCATTCAAACACCCTGTCTAGAGCAATTAGAATTTAAAGTGTCTTTATAGATCATCAGACCAACCAGTCTCATCAAATGAGAAAATGTATGCAAAGTCTTTTGCAAAATGTAAAGAATCATATGTATGTCAACAACAACAACAATCACTATTATCTTATGCATGAGGAAACCAAAACCTGGAGAAACTGAGTCCATACCCTAGTAAATGGCTGAACTAGAATAAGAGCTCAGGTGACCTCATATATGATTTAGTACTCTTTCCAATATATCACACTGACTCCCTAATATGTATAGCAGAGAAGTCAGGCTGAGGAGCCCCACGTCTTATATTACTGAGAACGATTTCTGCATTCAGAAGTTCTGGTAAAAGAAAAAAAAATAAAAAAACAAACAACAATAACAAACCCTTTAAATTGTAGAATATTTTAACATACCTTGAACTTAGCCTCCTAATACTGGAGACATCTCAGCCCTATTTAATAATAAGACACAAAAAGCCCAGTGCCCTCCTATGGTGAAATGATATTCTCAATACCTCACGATTCAAAAACGGTTCCATCATGAATTCCTCTTATTATTAGACCTAAAATAGCATTGCTTTGAAATGATCCAATTAATATGGTTTTATATGTCTACTTTGTCATCTTGTTTTTTTAAATTTTTTTTTATTTTTACTTTACAACACTCAGTTCCAAAAGTTTTACCAAGTTGGAAATTTTCTATCTCTTCCTCTCTTCCCCACTCCCTGCCAAAACAACGTGTAATCTTATATAGGTTGTACATATACCTTTGCACTAAACTTATTTACACAATAGCCACATTGAAAAGAACTGTAATCAATGGAATGAATCATGAGAAAGAAATAAAACCAAAAAAGAAGGAAAAAAAAGAGAGCAAATAGTTTGCCTCAAGCTGCATTCAAACTCCATAATTCTTTCTCTGGATGTGGCTAGCTTTTTCCATCATGAGTATTTTGGAGCTGTCTTTGAACCCTGTATTGCTGAGAAGAGCCAAGTCTATCAAAGTTAGTCATCAGAGATACTGTGTGTCTGTAATTGTGTATAATTTTCTCCTGGTTCTGCTACCCCCACTCAGCATCTGATCATGTTAAGTCTTTCCAGGTTTATTATGAAGTCAATCTGCTCCTCATTTCTTATAGCACAATAGTATTCCATTACATTCATATACCATAACTTGTTTAGCCATTCCCCAATTGATGGCATCCCTTTGATTTCCAATTCTTTGCCACCACAAAAAGAGCTGCTATAAATATTTTTTGTACATACAGGTCCCTTTCCCACTTGTGTGATCTCTTTGGGATACAGACCTAGAAGTGGTATTGCTGAGTCAAAGGGTATGCACATTTTTAAAACCTGTTGGGAATAGTGCCAAATTGCTCTTCAGAACAACTGTATCAGTCCACAACTCCCCCAACAATGTGACATCTTCCTATTTTCCCATATCTTCTCCAGCATTTATGATTTTCCTGTTTTGTCATGTTAGCCAAGCTGACAGGAGAGATGCGGTACCTAAGAGTGGCATTGATTTGCATTTCTCTAATCAATAGTGATTTAGAGTTTTTTTATATGACTATAGATATCTCTAATTTCTTCCTCTGAAAACTGCCTGTTCATATCTTTGACCATTTATCAATTCAAAGATAAACTGTATTCCTATAAATTTGACTCAGTTCCCTGTATATTTTAGAGATGAGGCCTTTATCAGAGACACTGGTTGTAAAAATTCTGAATTTTCTGTTTCCCTCCTAATCTTTGTTGCATTGGCTTTGTTTGTACAAAACTTTTCAATTTAACATAGTCAAAATTATCTATTTTGCATTTTGTAATGCCCTCTATTTCTTGTTTAGTCATAAATTCTTCCCTTCTCCATAAATCTGACAGGTAAACTATTCCTTGTTCTCTGAAATTGCTTATACTATCAGCCTTTATACCTAAATTGTGAACCCATTTTGACTTTACTTTGTTATACACTGTAAGATACTGGTCTATGCCCAGTTTCTGCCCTGTTGTTTTCCAATTTTCCCAGCAGTTTTTGTGAAATATTGAATTCTTAACCCAGAAGCTGGACTTGGGTTTTATCAAAGAATATAATTGCTATAGTCATTGACTACTGTGTCTTATGTACCTAACCTATTCTGTTGATATTTTTTTAAAATCAAATTTACCAAAGGTTTATCAATTTTATTGTTTTTTTTTCATAAAACTAGCTTGTAGTTTTATTTATTAGTTCAGTAGTTTTATTGGTTTCAATTTTATTAATCTCTCCTTTGGTTTTCCGTATTTCTAATTTGGTATTTAATTGAGGGTTTTCTATTTGTTCTTTTTCTAGCTTTTTTATTTGCATGCCCACTTCATTGATCCCCCTTTTTATTCATGTAAGAATTCAGAGATATAAAACTTCCCCTAAGAACTGCTTTCCCTGCATCCCATAAGTTTTGGTATGTTTTCTCATCATGGTCATTCTCTTGAACGAAGTTATTGATTGTTTCTATGATTTCTTCTTTGATCCACTCATTCTTTGGGATTAGATTATTTAGTTTCCAATTAATTCTTAGTCTATCCATCCAAGGTCCCTTATTAAAAATCATTTTTATTGCATTATGATCTGAAAAGGATGCATTGACTATTTCTGCCTTTCTGCACTGGATTGTGAGGTTTTTATGCCCTAGGACAAGGTTAAATTTTATGTATGCGCCATGTACCACTGAGAAAAAAGTATATTCCTTTCTATCCCCATTCAGTTTTCTTCAAATGTCTATCATATCTACCTTACCTAAAGTTCTATTCACTTATTTAACTTCTTTCTTGTTTATTTTGAGGTTAGATTTATCAAGTTCAGAAAGAGGGAGACTGAGGTCCCCCACTAGTATAGTTTTGCCATTTATTTGTTCTTGTAACTCCCTTAACTTCTCCTCTAAGTATTTGGATGCTATGCCACTTGGTGCATATATGTTAAATAATAGTATAACTTCATTTTCTATGGTGTCTTTTAGCAGGTTATAGTTTCCTTCCTTATCTCTTTTAATTGGATCTATCTTTGCTTTTGCTTTGTCTGAGATTAGGACTGCTACCCCTGCCTTTTTCACTTTAGCTGAAGCACAATATATTCTACTCTAGCCTTTTACCTTTACCCTGTGTGTGTCCCCTTTTCAAATGTGTTTCTTGTAAACAACATATTGTAAGATTTTGTTTTTTAATCCATTCTGCTATCCACCCCTGTTTTATGGGAGAATTCACATTCACAGTTATGATTACTATCTATGTCTTTTTTTTCCTTCTTATCCCTGCCCCCATCGATGCTTTTATTTCTCCCTTCTCTCTTCCCCTCCTCAAAAGTGTTTTGCTTTTGACCACTGCCTCCTTTATATTTCCTCCCTTTCAACTCCCCCCCTTTATCTTATCTTGCTTTATCTTATTCCCTTGCTACTTATTCCCTCGCTTCTAACCCTGCCTTTCTTTGCCCTTTTGTTCTTACTGCCTATAGGGCAAATTTGATATGTATACTTAACAGAGTATGTTATTCTCTCCTTGAACCAAATCTGATGATAGTAAATCTCCAACACTGCCCTTCTTCCTCCATTTTTCCCCCAAGTATGATATTTTTCGTGCCTCTTCATTTGATGTAATTTCCCCTGTTCTGCCTCCTCCTTACCTCTTCTCCCACTGCAATCCCTTTTCATCCCTTAATAGAGATTTTTATCATCACTTCTGTTAATTTATACCCACAGCCTCTGTCTATCAATATCACTTTAAGATGTTGTACTAACTATACCATTTTCAAAATTAGTAAATGTCATCCTCCCTTTTCATCAGGAAGGTCTGGAATTCCCTTATTTCATTGAGTGTCCATCTTCTTGCCTGAAAGATTATACTCACTTTTGCTGGATAGTTGATCCTTGGTTGTAGTCCAAGCTCCTTTGCCTTTTAGAATATCATATTCCAATACCTCCAATCTTTTAATGTAAAAGCTGCAAGGTCCTGTGTGATCCTGACTGTAATTCCACGATATTTGAATTATTTCTTTCTGGTTGTTTGCAGTATTTTCTCCTTGACCTGCTAATTCTGGAATTTGGCTACAGTATTCATGAGAGTTTTCAATTTGGTGATCAGTGGATTCTTTTGATGACTATTTTACTCTCTGGTTCTAGGACCTCAGGAAAGTTTTCCTTGAAGATTTCTTGGAAGACACTGTCCAGGCTATTTTTTTCATTATGGCTTTCTGGAAGACCAGTAACTCTTAGATTATCTCTCTTGGATCTATTTTCCAGGTTAGTTATTTTTCCAATGAGATGTTTTACATTTTCTTCTATTTTTTTCATTATTTGACTTTGTTTGATTGATTCTTGATGCCTCATAGAGTCATTAGCTTCTACTTGCACAATTCTAATTTTTAACACATTATTTTCTTCAGATAGCTTCTGCAACTCTTTCCATTTGGCCAATTTTACTTTTCAAGAATTCATTTTCTTTTGTTTGAGTCTGTAATTTTTCTCTTACCTCTCTAATTTGGATTTTAAAATCCTCTCTGAGCTCTTCCAGGTATGCTCTTTGGGCTTGAGACCAGATCATCTTCCCTTTTGAGGTTTCAGGTGTGGGTATTGTATCAATGCTATGCTCTTCTGAATTCATATTTTGATGCCTGTCCACATAATATGATTCAATGGACTTTTTCTAGTTTGCTTCTTCATGGTGGTTGCCTTTTTACCTGCCTTTTAAAGTGGATCTCTGCTTCTGGGGCCCAGGGTGTTCTGTCCCAAGCTTCTTGTTTCAGGAGCTAGGGGCCTGGTTACTGGCTTTGTGTGCTGTGGCCTCTGGTTTTGTCAGCTAGAAGCTATATTTGCTGCAGCTCACCTGGTGCTGAGCTGGAGCTGGCTGGTGTCTGCCAAGGATCAAGGCCCAGTGGAGTCTTTCTGAGTTTCCCCAGGGTTGCACTGAAGCTCACAGAATGAAGGGGGGGGAGCGGTAGTCTGGCTGCTGGAAGTCTCCTCTTCCCCCAGGGCTATGCTTTATAGCACAGGTGTTCTCAGTGTTCAGTCTGTGCTGGTGTCTGCCAAATCCCCTGGCTGTGAGAAGGCGTTCCTGGGGTCCTGGTGTTGGTGCTTGCTGTCTCCACCCCCCTGGGGCTCAGGAACTCCTGCTAGTCTGTTAAGGTGGGGCTTACTGGGATGCCTCCTTTCCTGCACTGGTCTCCTTACATCAATGCAAGAGGGAGGGTCTCCCTAGCTTCCCAAGCTAAAAGACTTCTGAACCCCCACTTCTGGCTCCTCTATTCCAGGGTTTCTCCTACAGCAGCATTCTCTGGGTTATTCAAGGGAGGGATCAGAGCTCTTAGAGTTTACTTAGTCATCATGGCTTCCAGAAGTTCAAGAAGGTGAGTTTCAAACCTTTAGACACTGGGCTTTTAGCACCAGGAGTAGTTGTTGCTGCTGCCATAGGCTCTACACTTCTGTCTCACCTAGTTTGGACAAAGTACCATCCTGCACCAAAAGGCCTGGGAATCGCCACTGCAGCCAGTGGATTGGGCCTGCTCCCTTTCTGGTTTTGTGGTTCCATGCACCCAGCTCTCTCTTAGCCCAGTGCAACAGACCCCTCTCTTACTGGACTTTCCTTGCTTGGAAATCTGCCATACTCTGTCTCCTAGTGGATTCTATTTCTCTCAAATCTATTCAGATTCACTTCCCAAGGTTTCTGAAAGAATTTGTGAGAGAGCTCAGGCATGTCCTTGCTTTCACTCTGCCTTATTGGCTCCACCTCAATACAATTGCTATTGATTTAAATGAGTACAGATAAAAAATCTAATCCTGAAATATAGCTTCATTAAAAATGTACTATGCCAAACGAAACTATTTCCTTTTTTTACCTGTTTCCCAGACAAGTAGATCTGAGAAATGCTATTGATAGTATTTATTTTAGCAAAGTTTTTGGTGAAATACCAATGCTATCTGGCAGAAAAACAAAGAAAGATATGGTCACATTGAAGTATATAGTGTCCAGCACAAGGAAAATGATAACCCAGATGGACAGCTCTGATCAGACTACATCAGTAGGGTTGTGCCATTTTGGAGTCCTGGATTTTAAATAAGAAATTTATAAGCTTGGTAGAATCCAGTGAAGAAAATCCAAGAGTAGTCAAGGGACCCCCTGATACTTACAAATATATTTAGACTGAAAGAACTGGAGATATTTAGCCTGAAGAAAGGACTTAGCAGAGACATAATAACTGTTTTCAAGGATGTAACATGCTGCTGTGCGGAAGTGGGATTTTTATGTCACAGAGCTTAGATAACTAGTTTGAAGTTTAGTGTGAAAAAAATTGTCTTCATCCCAAGAAAAAGAACAAAGAAACAAATCTTCTTTACAATCACAGCCACACAGAAATGTAATGTGATGAGAGAGAATAGATTTAACTTAACCTCACTCAAGATCTTCAAACAAAGACTAGATAATTACTTTCCGGGTCAAGGTAATTCTTGTTCAAATATGGTTCAGATGAGATGATCTCTATGCTCTGAAAAATCTTCTAGTTCTGAGACTCTAAGAGTCTGTCATTTGAAATGAGTGTATACTTGTGACAATAATGTGGCTAGCAGATGCTGTGGGGGTGTAAGACGCAACAAGATCAGCCACAAGTGCTGCCAGCACAGGTTCTTTGATATGCTTCTCTAAGGGAAGCAACTTTAAGGGGTTATCAATCTCACTTTAATCAAACATACATATATCATTCACTTAGTTCAATGGGAAAAGCCAGCACCCTGAACCTCAGAGCAAATACAAATAGAAATTACAAATGTACATTATATAAACAGAGCAAATAACACAAACCAGTCCATCCATAGCAATACATAGTTACCAGAGAAGCACTGACATCTGGGTTTTATCAAAGCCCAGGGCTCCTAAACAAAGGCTGGCCAGAGTCTCATCTAGTCAAATCACAGGACGCTGTTCTGGTGAGTTAGAGCCCCAGACAAAATGCTAACCTCTGAATTTATATACCCTTCTTAGGTCCAGAAAGCTTCACACCTAATCAGCAAAAGAGTGCGGATCTGGGGCTTAGTACCTAGTTAGCAAAAGGGTGTGGGCCTGGGGATTTGTACCTAGTAAGACTTAATCAAAGGCACTTGATTATTTTAGTATTCTAAAAGAGAAAACAGTAAAAAAAAGCCCTACTTTAATTACCAATACAATATCATAACAATGCAAAACCTAACTAGCCCTTCAGGTGATAATTATCAATATTTGGGAGATGTAATGACCAAAAGCTTTTATTATTGGGGACTATATTTCTAGAAATAAGCCTCTCCTAGATATGTTTTTTATTAAATTGATTCTTAAATATTTTATAATTGAGAGATACAAGTTTGCTGCTCTAATATTACACTGGGAAATTACATAGAAAACAGATAGTATTGATATTTCTCCTCCAAACCCCACAAAGTCTCCTGAGTAGACCAGCAATTAGTAAGGAATTTTTTAATTACCTACTAAGTTCCAGTCACTGTGGTAAGTAGCAGGGATCAAAAAACACAAGGGAAATATTCACTTCTCTTAAGAAATTTATATTTTGTTAGAGGAGACTATATATACATATGCTTGTATATATGCATGTATATATATATATATATATATATTCCTTAATACATATGTGATTTATATATGTATACGCATGCATATATGTACACATGCATACATACATAGCTATTTATCAGGGGACAACGTTAGCAGCTAACCGGATTCTAAGACGTAAATTTAAGATAGAATTAAGGAATTTAATATTTTTTTTTCAGCTAAAGAGACTAGAAGAAATCCTAAAGTATAAATGAAACTCAAAAAATCCATTGGTATATAATATTTCATTTTTATTTTTTCTGACAATGTATAACTCCATAATTTTACTGAGTTAAATAAAAGGCATTAGCATTGCGATAAATCCTCTTTTCAAAATTCTACCTTGCATACAATTAATTTCCAAAAGAATTTTTGAAATATGGTCTCGGTTCTGATAACATAAACAAGTTTGCTTATGGTGAATTGGCCAGCTTTATTAAAACCTGGCATTTTATTGAGCAAGGAGTGGTTTACAGAAACATCACCTTGTCCACTCCTAGGACAGTTTCCATGGGTATGACATCAAGTATGACATTTGGGGAGAAGGGAGAGTTAAGGAAGAAGTACCTGCAAAGATCAATCTAAAAAGTGTGACTAGAATATGAACTGTGCAACCTCAGCATTAAAGAAGCAGCCAGAAGATCTGTTAAGGGTAGATACAAGGAGTGAGAATAAAGAATCAGAACTTGTAAATACAAAGGATGCATTGCTCACTTTGGCAACTGAGTCCTAACAATGCCTGCGATCTATTTTTTTCTATTCCTGATTTTGTTATTCCTTGTTTTTATTTGAAATTATCAACTTGGCAGGTCCCCTTGCCAGTTATATCAACTGGCAGAAGAGGGGGCAGGTAAGCTTAGAACAAGCATTTTATTTGGAATCAGTTTGTCACTTACACATGTATATCATTATGGAAAATGAATCATAAAAGTTTTCTTTTTTTAGTAGAAGGAATGACATAATTCATTTCTTGGTCTATAAGTATCATCACTGAATTTTGAGATTCTGCTTTAGGATTCCTATTTGTAAAATGTCAATATAATTTGATCTAAAATAATAATATAAAATGTCATGGGATACAAATACAACTTAGAAAATCAAATTTATTTAGAACTTACTAATTTTCAATTATTTCATTATTACAGGAGAAAATATCAGCTGAAAAGATGTTAAATGTTAAAATTAAAGCTATGACATCATTTTATTTCCTAACAGTCTTCTCTTCTACATTGTTATCACAAAAATTGCTCATCATAAGGAATGAACACTTACTACATTATTAATGAATTTAAAGGGGATGAGGGGTTTTTATGTTTTTAAAAAGTAATCTAAATTATTAAATATATTTAATCTGCTGTAAATGTGGAACTCCAGTGCTACTTGAAGGGGGGAATATGTTGGGCACCAAGTCCACCTCATACCAATACATGGGAATTCAGTTACTAAAATACAAACATAATCTCATTATGAGGTAATATGAGGGTAACTAATAGGCCTCAAACCTGTTGATGAGTTAGGGGGATATCTACCCCAAGCATGTGAAAACTTTTCTTGGTGCAATGGGCAGATAACCATAAAAGCAGCTGAAGAAGACATTGTAAAGTGCTTAAAGGTTGGTCAGGCATTGATTATCAAGATGCATCCAGGGCCATTGCCAATGGTCTTGACTTTTGTCCTATTACTGGACTTCAATGACTCAGAAAGAATGAGTGAGGCTGACAATTTTTTGAAACTTTGCCTCGCTTAAATTCCATTCACATGCAAGTCAAGACATCACTTGTGATGTCATTGGTCCTCTTTGAAAATGAAGGACAAACCACAAAACATGAGGTAGGTTATATGTACATGGTTTAGTTTTCCCCTGCCACATCTTCTTAAAGCTAACAGGGAGTTTATGAATTCTGTGTGTGGTCCCTATGATGGTTCTACCTCTCTTGGGGGTGAAGAAGACTAGTTGAGCATAAAAAAGTGTTATCCACCTAAGACAAATCAAATTACATTATCTTAGAACTGGATGGGATGTTAAGATTTATCTAGTCCAAGGCCTTTGTAATAGATGAAGAAACTGAGGCCCAAGTAAGTAAAGTGACTTTCAAGAGGTTATACCAGAAACATTAGAGACAAGTTGCACCTATAAGGTAGCAAATGAATGAGTCATTCTAATAATAATGCAAAATAATGCATTTTAAAATGAAACCCTGCTTTACTCAACCATGCAGTTAGTGAAAAAGATCACCAATCATTTTTGTTTGTTTTATTGTATACCCTAGTCTTTGTGAGTCCTTTTGCTAAGATAGAATTTAATATAATTCAGGAAGAATCTTAGAAAACACGTGCTTCAAACAGAAAATATTACTTACAGATTTTTAAAATTTCAAGTTCATTTCATTTATGGTTTTAAAATCTTATATTCCTGTTAATCTGCTCCATGGAAAGGATACTAATATGACTGACATCAAAACATTTGGAATAATATAAAGTTTCAAGGAACTATTTTGAGTGTATTTAATTTTATAGTTCAGATTTGAATGCAAACAAGAAAATTAAAATATTGACAAATAGGTTCTACATAGCAAAGCCATGCCCCCTAAATTGTATTTGCTTATTCCTTTTATGTTCTTCATACAGTAGAGGAAGATAGAGTCATGAACACAGTCAACAGCTAAATAGAGAAATCAAGTCTGTGATCTGTGCTAATAGAAGAGAGTAGTGATGTATATCATTCCAAACAGTGCATGATTTCAAAACCACTTATATTTGACATTTTGGAATTTACATCTTAAGGACAGTCTACACCCAAGCAATTCTTGACATGTGTAATAAAATAATGAGACCAACTTGCAAAGACCCAAGTGAGGATGAGCTGAACAAATAACTTCATGATTCTGTGGTTGAAACCCTGAAAAAGTGATTCTTCTTCATCATTCCATGCAAGAGATAGACAGTATCTAGACTTATTGGTTCATTCAACCCCCAACTTCCTCTGGGTAATAAGTGATGACTTGGGTATTGTAGTTAAACAAAATCTTTTTGGATAGTTGAAATGGCTTTCCCAGCAGAGGAATTTCTACTCTTCAACTTGTTTCTATTCTACTTCTTCAGCTTATCCACACCCTTCTACTTTCTTCTTCATAATGCATGCAAAAGCCCAAAATGGAAGCAAGGAAGTTAATAGGAAAACAAGTCAAAAGGAACAATATTAATGTAGAGAAAGAAATTCTAATTGTATCCCACGGTGATCTGCTTGCACATCACAGGAAGTGGGTATTTTGGGTAATATAATAAATACATATTCATCCTACATTGGTCATGTTTTGGAGAAAATCTTGCCAATATTTTAAGAGAGTGAGAAGAAAGGAAGCATAATCATGTAAATGAAGTATAATTTCAACTGTAAAATTCACATATTTTGTGTGCTACTTTGTGCCTCTTTTAAAGTTATTTAAATAGGCATGCAAACGCTTCTGTTTTGAAAATATGTTTCATCTCCTCCCACACTCTAGCTACATCTTACACTTTAAGGAATATAATGATGTCTGAGTTTTGTTGCTGCTGATTAAGATCCCAGACAAAGCAATAAAAAAGAATTCTCAAGTAGTCTACGAAAGTTATGCCCCACTTTGATGTTTCTTCCAAAAGTTGTGCATACATAGGCTAAATAGTAAGTCATGGGATCACAGGATCATAAATCTAAAGCTGGAAGGGACCTGGGATCTCATCTAGTCAAGCTCTATCATTTTATGATGAGTAAACAAGGCTTAGAGAGATTAAGTGACTTGAAGCAGCACTACTTTTTCCTATAAAAATGTATTTTGCTTGAAATCCCAGAGAACGATCAGAAAGCCTAGGGAACCCAGGTAGCCAGTGTTTAAAAGGTGGCATTTTTCTTTGGATGGGATGCATGGAGTTTATTGATCTTAGGGATCCATACCAGTACCTGCCACATAAAATGAGCTTTATCTCAGGCCTGGGTATTTGCTGAACTTGGCCTGGGCACCATGAGGGTTGGGGATGAATGGGGAGTAACTGTGAAACAATAAACAAGAGGTGTCAGAACCTAGGGCTTCCAGCTTCCAGGTCCCTGTTAGAACCAGGTGCTCAGTCATTGGTGTTTGCAAGAGTGAAGTTACTGATTTTCTGGGCAAAAATCTCTGCCACAAACAGAAGGAAGACAAGAGAGGCATCCCCACAGACCTGACTGGCCTTGAATTCATTGTCCCTATTTCTTATGAAGTTAGCATCGGTAATGTAGCATTTCACCAGTCCTCCCTTGAGAGTGATCATACCTATGCATTTGGCAAAGATATCCTGAATATTGATGAATTGTAAGTCCTCCACAATGACCAACATCAATTCTGAGTTCTCACATGAGTGGAAGATCACATCCCCATGAGATCCATTTGTCAGAGTTCTTCTGTGCCCAGTAATACACAGACTCATGTTGATTTCTTTGCTCAATTGTATAGTCATCTTTGAAGGTGTCCATTTCATCCCCTCTATATTTGCTCTGGAACTATCTTGTCCAGAATTGGCATCACCAATCTTCAAATTTGCAGTAATTGTCATTGGGTAGAGGTAGATTTCTTATCCTATTGATGCCATTTTGTCTCAGATCCTTCCTCTTCAAGCTAAATTCACCCAGATATGTGGGTGCCAGGCATTTGACTACATTCTCCTCTATACTATGGGCTGTTGTCACCAGCACATCCACAGCAGGTAGTGGTTTATGGTCTCCTGAAAACCAGAGGTGATGAAGTTCCACATGTAGCATAAGAAGATGGTGCAGCCACTACTGGTTGACATCTTAGTTTCAGATATGTGTGATTCTCCTCCTCTTCCTTTACAGATCCAGTGTCTTCTCAATTATGGCATTACCTGGTGCACGCACAGCTGAAGCTGGTGGCCTAGAAGCCACTGGTGGCTAATGCATGCATAAAAGTGCCACAGTCTAAGGCCTCAGGAGTGGGGAACCCTGGTAGACTCTAGGTAGTGATTGAAGACATAGGTCTGGACCTAGATGGTTAACTGTGTGATGGAATTTGAACTTAGGTTCTGTGACTTTAATTTCAACATTCTTTCTACTGTGCCACATTTCTGAGAAGGATGGGAAATGCCTCCTAGGAAAGGTGGCTTACTTTGCTATATTTTAATATATGGAATGTGGATGTTTATGGAAAATATCTGATATCCTCATTTTTTTCCAATAGGACAACTTCTTTGCTGCTACTTTATACACACAAAGAGATGTGTGTATAATATATGTACATATATGTATAATATATAAACATATGTGTGTTATGTACATAAATACACAAATACATAGGTATGTCATTGATGCACAGTATTAACTCCTCTAAGGATTGTGTACAACTTGATGGTAGGCACTTGGTCCTCCTACAGGAGATGCTAAATGATACAGTGGATAGAGTACCAGTCTCGAGTTTAGGAAGACCTATGATCAACCTCAGACATTTACTAATTGCATGACCCTAGGTAGGTTACTCAACTCTTGTTTGCCTCAGTTTCTTTATCTGTAAAATGGGGATAATTAAAGCACCTTACTCCTAGCATTGTTATGAGGATCAAATAAGATAACTGTAAAGTGCTTATCACAGTACCTTGCACATAGCACTATATGTGTTTGCTATTACTGCTACTTCTACAACTACTACTACTACTACTACTACTACTACTACTACTACCACTACTACTACTACTACTACTACTACAAGTTCCCACTATTACAGATACTACTGGTTCTCCACACTAAAGTACCTTGCACAGAGGAGGCAACAATAACTGTTTAACTGAATTATTACTTTTAATCTAACACTCCCCAGAAAAGAGACCTCTTTTTCTCATTATTTCTCCTAAAATGCGAGTACATGAGTGAAAATATTTGACACATACTAGCTATCACCTCCAACACAAGGCGATTCCAGATCCCACTACCATTTCCCTCTTGATATTACTTTGTACTTTGAAAGGCAAGAGAAGTTTGATCAATACAATGTTCAACTGTGACTCCAGAGGATGAATGATAAAGCAGGCTGACCAGCTACAGACAGAGAAGTGATGGATTCAAGGTGATGAAAGACGAATACATTTTTCCACATGGACAAAATGATAATGTTTCACATACATATATTTGTACATATGAATGTCCATATTCGATATAAGAATTTCTTTTTTTTAATTTAAAATGGGGAAGGTTTGGGGAGGGAACGAGTGTCTAATGATAATGCCTCTTTCACTTTTTTTCCTAAAGGAAAGGAAATGAGAGTCTTCGCAGCAATTGTTTTAATGAAGATAATTAATACAGCATTGAAATATAGATGTTGAATTCATCAGTATCTTAATAGGAAAAACAAGCTACATGTAATAGAGATTCAGTTTTATATATAATCCTCTTTTTCTGCTTTATTTTATTTCCGGAAATGCTCTTTTTATTTGGTGCTTAACATCTTAATTAAAAAAACAATAATATCAAGGAAATAACTTTGAATATCCATTGCTTTCAATTATATGTTTGATGTTGAATCTCCCCACTAGCTTCTTGGGGACAAGGACTGTTTCCATGTACCTTTTTGTATCAGAGCCTGTTGCAATGTTATCTACACAAACAGCAACTAATAAACATTTGTTGAATTGACTATGGTAGCATAGTGCAGCCAGATAGGTTTCTAACATTACAGGACTGACTTTGCTAGAGAACCTTTAGACTCAATGTCAATGAATTCTTTGGAAACTGAATGTTCTTTCTAGGCTTCCCTGAAAGATTCATTCTCTCCCCTCCCCCAATTCCCTCATGTAGAGTAAACATCACTGGCAATTGCCAACGATTAGCATTCCATCTGACACAATCAAATCAGTTCAGGTACACAAGCAGTGCTATATTTTTACCATTATGAATTTCAAAAGTCTGTATACAATTGGCTTAAATGGTGGTAGCTATTATAGTGATCAGAATCATAAAAAGAAATAATTTCATTCCAAAACCCTATATAATGTCATTGCCTAACAAACTATAATTAAATCATACTTTCAACTTGCATGGATATTCCTTCTGTCACTACAAAAACACCTGATCCTGATCTCTTACAAGCTGGAAAAGATAAAAAAAAAATCATCATAGGATGGCTATCCATAGTTTGTCAACAGGGCCACACTCAAAGATTTCTCTGATTTGACAGAACCTACCAGCATTTGTAATCAATTTGCTTAGCCTGTTTGTGCCAAGAGTAACGTTTAACCTATAACATGGCATACAGGTAAGACATTAATGCAACTGTTCTGTGAGTACTTGACATTTTATTGTCCACTGTAATTTCTAATAGTATAATAATTAGGTCTGTGTCCTTCATTTTTCAAAGTAGTTAGCACATTGCCCATATATCTTAGGTGTTTAAACATATTAATTATTTATGAAGTTAAAGCTATTTTTAATATGAGAAAATGCAACCCTTACATTCTATTTTCAGTAACTCCATATTTGCAAAGGAATTTCTTGCTTTATTTGGTGAGAACATCTGGATTTTTTGAGATTCTAAAGTTTGAACACATCTTTTTTCATCCACTGGAATGATCTGTTTGATATTCATGACAGCAGTTGCTATGTGATTAGTTAAATTAAGAATGATATTAGAGGGAAGAGGCAAGATGGAGGAGAAAAGCCAGGATATTGCTTGTGTTCTCCCCAGTTTCCCTCAGAAACAATGTTAAATCAAACCTCGAAATGGATTCTGGAGTAATTGAATCTACAAGAGGATAGAGTGAAAACTTTTTTCCAGCTTAAGATAACTTAGAAGGACTTCAGCAAAAGTCTGTCTCACTTAAGCAAAATCAGAGCACAGCCCAGTGCAGGTGATGTCTGGGCAAGCCAGCAGAAGGCTCTTAATCACAGCACAGGTCAGCAGTTGAGGCCCCTCAGTTGTGAATCATCAGGCTAATGACACAGCAGGGTGGCTATGAGGCCTCCAGCCCCAGGGAATAAGACGTACAAATAGGTCGGGTCTCCCCAACTCGGTGGTCAAACTTGCCAGCTACTAAGGCCCTGAAGAGAAAGCCAGTGATCAGGCCATCTACCCCCAGCACAAGAAGCTTGAGACAGCGTCCTGTTTGCCCCAAGAGCAGACCTCAATTTTAAAATTCATGAAATAGGCTAAAAATGAGTAAAAATGGAAAAGACCCTGACCATAGAAAGATAAAAGAAAAGCTCCAAAAGGGTTTTAAAAATCAAATAAGAAAACTAAAAGAAAAATTGGGGAAAGAAATGAGTTATGCAAGAAAGAGTCAGCAGCTTAGAAAAGGAAGAAGAAAAATTGACTGAAGATTGGCCAAATGGAAAAGGAAGTATAGTAGCTAACTGAAGAAAATCATTCCTTAACAATTAAAATTTGGCAAATAGAAGGTAATGAGTCTATGAGACATCAAGAACCAGTCTAACAAAATCAAAATAATGAAAAAAAAACAGACGAAAATGTAAAATACCTCATGGCAAAAACAACTGACCTAGAAAATAGGTCCAGAAGAGATAATCTAAGAATTATTGGACTACCTGAAAGCCGTTAAAAAGAGCCTGGTCAGCATCTTTCAAGAAATTATCAAGGAAAATTTCCCCGATATCCTAGAACCAGAGGGTAAATAGAGTCATTGGAAGTTATTGAAAGAATCCACTGATTACCACCTGAAAGAGATCCCAAAATGAAAACTTCAAGGAATACTGTAGACAAATTCCAGAATTTTCTGGTCAAGTAAAATATACTGCAAGTATCCAGAAAGAAATAATTCAAATATCATGGAGCCACAGTCAGGATTACACAGGACTTAGCAGCTTCAACATTAAAGGATCAGAGGGCCTGGGATATGATATTCTGGAAGCAAAGGAGCTTGGATTACAAGGATCAACTACCCAGAAAACCTGAGCACAATCTCTCAGGGGAAGAGATGGATATTCAATGACACAGGAGACTTTCAAACTTTCCTGATGAAAAGATCAGAGTTGTACAGAAAATTTGAACTTCAAATGCAACAAAAGCCTAAAAAGTAAAAAGGAAAGAAACAGCAGCAGCAGCAGCAACAACAACCCATTATTCAATAAGATTAAACTATTTACACCCCTACAGAAGAAGATGATATTTGTAACTGTTGAGAACTGTATCTTTATTAGGGCAGTTAGAAGGAGTATACATAGACATAGGATGTGGGTATAAGTTGAGTTTGAAATGATGATAAAAAAATTAAAGGGTAAAAAAGGGATTGTTTTCTGAGAAGAGGAAATGGAAGTAGTATAGGATAAGTTACCTCACACAAAGTGCTACAAAGACCTAGTAGAGTAGAGGGAAAGAAGGGAGGGTATGAACATTGTTTGAACCTTACTCTCATTGGATTTAATGCAAAGAGGGAAAAACATGCACACTTAATTGGGTACAGAAATTTATCTTACCGTATAGGGAAGTATGAGGAGAAAGGGGAAAAAAGAGAGGGGGGGACCAATAAAGGAAGGGAGATGGTGGTCAGAAGCAAAACAGTGGTGAGGAGAGACAGGGTGGGAGAAAAGAATAAATAGGTGAAAACAGGATGGAGGGAAATATACAGTTAATAATCATAACTTTGAATGTGGATGGTATGAATTCTCCCATAAAATGGTAGTGGTTCGCAGAGTGGATTAAAAACCACACTACAATATGTTGTTGTGTTGGTAATCAAAATGGGCTTCTTAGCACTTAGTTCAACAAGTGCCCTTGGATAGTTTGGCTTTTGTTCCCTTTGAGTAATTCATTGAGCCTTACTAGGTGCTAAGCCCCAGGCCCAAACCCCTATTAGGTGTAAAATCTTAGTGGGTGTGGATTGGTAACTAACGTGGGGCCCAAGGTGGGACTAACTCCAGGGAGGGCCTAGTTTACATGTCTGGGAGAGCAGAGGCTTTTAGACCACGTGGGTTTAAGTCCGCCTCTTTGTGAAGCTTTTAGGTCACATGGGTGAGTCGCATGTGTGACTCACCCCTGACGCTGAAAAAGATACAAAAACTAGGGGTTGGCTGTTTCTTCCTTGGAGCTCATTGCCACAGCAGTGGTGGCGTGTGTGACTCTGGGCCAGCCCTTTTTCTGAGTTCCCGGGCTGAACCTAGATGTTGGTAACTACAAATTGTATTGGGTCTGTCTGTTGATGTTTGTAATTTGTTTGTGTTTTCCTCTGAAGTTCAGTGTGCTGGATTTTTCCCCTGAACTAAGTGAATGCTGTCTGTATGCTGGATTAAAGTAAATTTGTCAACCCCTTCACCTTGCTTTCCTTATTAAGGCAGATCAAAAGAACCTGTGCTGTTGGCAGCTTTCTGGGTGCTGGCTGCGGGTGGATCTTATATCCCCACAGAAGCTGCTAGCCAGATTGTGGAAACAGTTGTTTACAACAAACTTATTTGAAGCAGAGAAATACAGACAGAGTAAAGGTAAAAGGCTGGAGCAGAATATATTATGCTTTGGGTGAAGTTAAAAAAATGCAGGGGTAGCAATCCTGATCTCAGACAAAGCAAAATAAAAACAGATCTAATTAAAAGGGACAAGCTACATCCTGCTAAAGGGTACCATAGAGAATGAAGTAATATCAATGCTAAACATATATGATCCAAGTGGTATAGCATTCAGATTCTTAGAGAAGAAGTTAAGTGAGTTATGGGAAGAAATAGATAGCAAAGTATACAAATGGGAGACCTCAACTTCCCCATCTCAGAATTAGATAAATCAAACCATGAAATAAACAAGAAGGAAATTAAGAAGATGAATAGAATTTTAGAAAAGTAGATATGATATAGAGCTCTGGAGAAAACTGAGTGGGGATAGAAAGGAATATACTTTATTTCTCTGTGGTGCATGGTACCTACACAAAAATGGACCGTGTATTAGAGCATAAAAACATCACAATCTGGTGCTGAATAGCAGAAATTTTAAATGCATCATTTGAAAATAAGAATTATGTGTAATAAAAGGCCATGGAAAGATTGATTAGAAATCAATTGTAAAGTAAATAATCTAATCATAAAGAATTAGTGGGTTAAACAACAACTCTTAGAAAACAATCAATAACTTCATCAAATAGAATGGCAATAGTGAGACAACCTACCCAAATTTATGGAATGCAGCCAAAGCAGTTCTTAAGGGAATTTTTATATCTTTACATGCTTACATGAGTAAAAAGGAGAAAGAGGAGATCAATGAATTTGGCATGCAACTAAAAAAGCTAGACTAAGAAAAAAAGTAAAAATTCCAAATACCAAATTAGAAATTATGAAAAATCAAAGGAGAGGTTAATAAAACTGAAAAGAAAACTATTGAACTAATAAATAAAACTAAAAATTGGTATTATGAAGAACACCAATAAAATAAACTTTTGGTTAGTCTGATTAAAAAAAAGGAAAGAAGAAAACCAAATTACCAGTATCAAAAATGAAAAAGGGTGAATTCACAACCAAATGAACAGGAAATTAAAGCAATTATTTGGAACCAATTTGCCAGACTGTATTCCAATAAATCTGACAATCTAAGTGAAATGAATGTGTATTTACAAATACATAAATTGCCCAGATTAAGAGAAAAGTAGACAAAATACTTGAACAACCCGATTCTAGAAAAAAGAAATTGAACCATCCATCATTGAAATCCCTAAGAAAAAAGTCTCCAGGGCCAGATGGATTTACAAGTGAATTCTACCAAACATTTAAAGAACTATTAGTTCCAATATTATGTAAGTTATTTGGAAAAATAGATGAAGGAATCCTACCAAATTCCTTTTACTACACAATATATAGCGGTGATATCTAAACCAGAAAGAGCCAAAACAGAGAAAGAAAATTATAGATGAATTTCCTTAGTGATTATTGATGCAAAAATGTTAAATAAAATATTAGGCAAGAGATTATAGCCATTTATCACCAGGATGATACACTACAACCAGGTGGGATTTATATCAGGAATGCAGGGCTGGTATTAGGAAAACTATCAGCATAATTGAGCATATGACAAACAAAACTAAAAGAAACCATATGATTATCTCAACGGATGCAGAAAAAATCTTTTAACAAAAGATAGTACCCATTCCTATTAAAAACAGTAGAGAATATAGGAATAAATGGAGTTTTCCTTAAAATGATAGGTAACATCTATCTAAAACCATCAGCAAGCATTACATGAAATGAAGATAAGCTAGAAACTTTCCCAATAAGATCAAGGGTGAAACAAGATGTTCCCTATCACCACTATAATTCAATATTGTACAGGAAATATTAGCTTTAGCAATAAGAGAAGAAAAATAAATTTCAGGAATTAGAATAGGCAATGAGGAAACAAAATTATCACTCTTTGCAGATAATATAATGGTATACTTAGAAAGTCCTAGAGAATCAACTAAAAACTATTTAAAATAACTAACTTTAACAAAGTTTCAGGATAAAAAAAAAATCCACATAAATCATCAACATTTCTATACATTACCAACAAAGCACAGCAGCAAGGGATAGAAAGAGAAATTCCACTTAAAATAAGTATAGACAATTTAAAATATTTTGGAATCTACCTGTGAAGACAAACCCAGCTCAATCTATATGAACACAATTACAAAACACTTTTCACACAAATAAAGTCAGTTCTAAATAATTGGAAAACATATCAATTGCTCATGGGTAGGCTGAACTTATATAATAAAAATGACAATTCTACTTACATTAATTTACTTATTCAGTGCCATACAAATCAAACTACCAAATAATTATTTTTATAGAACTTGAAAAAAAAAAACAATAAACTATACCTGGAAAAACAAAAAAGAGGTCAAGATTATTGAGGGAATTAACGAAAAGAAATGCAAAGGAAGGTGGCCTAGCAGTACAGAATCTAAAATTATATCATAAAGCAGGAATCATCAAAACTATTTAGTACTGGCTAAGAAAGAGAGTGGTAGGTCAGTGGAAAAGGCTAGACACACAAGACACGTTGACTATTGCCAATGGCTATAGTAATCTACTGTTTGATAAGACACAAGACTCCAGCTTCTGGGATAAGAACTCAGTATTTGACAAAAATTGCTAGGGATACAGGAAATTTGTATGGCAGAAACTAGGCATAGGTCAACATCTTACACTTTATGCCAAGATAGGGTCAAAATGGGTGCATAATTTAGACATAAAGGTTGATACCAAAAGCAAATAAGGAGAACAAGGAATAGTTTACCTGTCAGATCTATGGAGAAGGGAAGAATTTATGACCAAAGAAGACGTAGAGAAAATTCCGAAATGCAAAATAGATAATTTGTATTACATCAAATTAAAAAAAGTTTTTGCACAAACAAAAACCAATTCAATCAAAATTAGAAGGGAAATAGAATGCTGGGAAACAATTTTTATAGCCATTGTTTCTGATAACAGTATCTGATAACAGATAATAGCCAGTGTTTCTTCTTTCTTTAATATATAGAGAACTGAGTAAAATTTATAAGAATACAAATCATTCTCCAATTGATAATGGTCAAAGGAAATGAACGGGCAATTTTCAGATGAAAAATTTAAAGCTATCTCTAGTCATAAGAAAAAAATGTTCTAAGTCACTATTGATTAGAGAAATGCAAAACAAAACAACTCTGAGGGACCACCTCACACCTATCAGATTGGCTAATATGACAGAAAAGGAAAATGATAAATGTTGGAGATTTGGGAAAATTGGAACACTAATTCATCGTTGGTAGAGTTGTAAACTGATCTAACCACTGTGGAGAGCAATTTGGAACCGTGCCCAAAGGGCTGTAAAACTGTGCTTACTCTTTGATCTACAAATGTCACTGCTAGGTCTGTATCAAAAGAGATCATAAAAATGGAAAATGACCCACATTGGAAATTGAGGTGATGCCCATCAATTGGGGAATGGTTGAACAAGTTGTGGTATATGAATGTAATGGAATACTATTGTTTCATAAGAAATGATGAGCAGGAAAATTTCAGAAAAAGCTAGAAAGACTTACATGATTTGATGCTGAATGAAGTGAGCAGACACAGTACAAGTAACATTGCACGATGATCAACAATGGTAGACTGCTCTTCTCAGCAATATGATGATCAAAGACAATCCAAAAGCCTAACAATGAAAAATGCTATCCATATTGAGAGAAAGAACTATGGAGTCTGAATGCAGATTGAAGTATACCATTTTCACTTTTTTTCCTTTCTTGTGGTTTTCCCCTTTTATTCTGATTCACAATATGACTACTATGGAAATATATTTAATATGATTGTACATGTATAACGTATCAGATTGCTTGCTCTCTTTAGGGAGGGGGAGAAGAGGGAAGAAGGGAGAAAAATTTGTAATTCAATATCTTATAAAAATTAATGTTGAAATTTATCTTTACATATAATTAGAAAAAAATAAAATACCATTAAGTGAAAAAAGAGTTGCATTAATGCCAGGCAGTAAAAAATCATTTTTGAAAAACCTGCATACCTATATCACACTTCCTAGAGTCATTAAGGAAAGTAAAATAAATGCTAAATAGACATTAAGTAAACATTATAATACACATTCATTCTTTTTTAAACCTTTTATCACTGGAATGAAAAAAGCCATCTGATTCAGATATGAGGGTACACACGAGAATATTGTTGCAAATTTTTTAAAGTATGAAATACTCCAAAAAGTCCTAATCTGATGCCTCATACACTTCGGTGCTCAAAAGCTACTTCAGGAGAACATAAGCTCTGGCTTCTCCTACCAACCTGGAAAAGGTATAAGATCATAGCCAGCATATAGGCCAGGATATGGGCTGTATCTAAGAGAAGCCAACCAACAGAAGGCTGTTGAAAAAGGAGTGAATTTATTTGACCACAGCATCCTATGATGACTTTCTATCTCCTTAGGTGTGGAGAAGTTGAGATCTAGAGAGAGAAACCAAAATAAAAAATTATTAATCTTCTGAAATTCTTAAGTAAACAATAATAATGACATAGGATGGCTAAAATATCTTGAGTCTTTTAATTGCAACTCACCTTTGGGAGTATTTTAAATTCAGTAGTCTTTTAATAAATGTTTTTTCATGGTCAAGAACTATGATTATTTCAGAATTTGAGGGACTTTTGAAGATAATTTTGCAGATAATTATGATGAAACTGAGGCCCAGAGAAATTAAGCAATTTTCTGAAGGTCAGACAAAGAAGGTAGTAAAAAGTTAACCATTCAAATTCAGCTCTGTATTAATGTCTTTTTGGGGGGGTTAGATTTACCTTATACTTTAAAGGATCCCATTTTTATACCATATCTTGAAACCAAAACTCCAAATGAGAGGAAAAACAGAAAGACTTCTTTTCTTTAAAGTCTGAATGATTCAAAAGTGCTCAACTTCACATGGTCTTGGATTCTTTCATCTTCTGAATACTTGAAATGAAGATTCAGGTTAAATGAATAATCTAAAATTGGCTATTAGAGTGTGGGTTTAACATAGAAAATCTAAGACTTGGATAGTATGATTGTTCTCTGTTATACAGAGTGTTCCTAAAGTCTGGACATATAGGAAATGTGGAGTTATTGCATTGAGTTCATGTGAATATTGCAAAGTGCATCAACCTTTGCATCACAAATGATGGAAATCATATTGAAGATGCTATTTGTTAATATTCCAATTAAATAAAGTGTTGCTGAAAATTTCGTTCATTTCTTGAAAATGTGCATTTTTGCTTATGTGTCCAGACTTTAGGAACACCCTGTACTTAAATGATTCCTAGACCTTCCAACACAATGTGTACAGCTAATAGTTCCATTTGTATCTTTATAGGCTAAACCTTTTTTTTGGTCATTAAGAGCCAGGGGAATAGATTTGGAGTGCACAACTATTATCTTAGCTATACAGAATGATTTTAGAAGCAGTTTATAACTCACTATACTCTAACAGATTGTGTGTGTGTGTGTGTGTGTGTGTGTGTGTGTGTGTGTGTTAGGCAGGCAAGTCCATTACTCTAAGACGTTACCTCTATTAAGGCTACCTATCTCAATATTTTAAACCACTATCATTTTGCATATAACATATGTCTGCCATCAATTTCAACAACTCCAATGCAAGTGATGGTTTCTTACTACTTGAGTTTCAGCTTACAATAAAGCTTATCAGCAAATGTTATAGTTCTACAAAAATGAGTAATTAGGACTAGTTGGTATGAACCAATTAGAACATTTATATACCAAGAGCTATAGCAAAGACAGGATACACTAGCTCATGATTCTTCTTTTCATAATGGGACAATTAAATTTCTTTCTTGTCTAATATTAATTAGATACATTTGCCTATTATAATATCAATATTCCAAAGGAAAGGTATCACTGCTTGAGCAACTTGTGGTCCTGAAACTATATTTAAGCAAGAAATCTCAAGTGAAAACGGAAGTGTAAGAAAATAATTTTAATATTTGTTATATGTTTTAGAAATGGGACATGCATTTGTAACAAATGATGTAAAACTAATTTTAGGTAATTTTTTACATCTGGTATAATGATCCATTCTTTTGGTCTTTAACATTGCAGGGATTCTTTTACTTTTGATAAAATCTATTTCCAAGATTGAGAAAGGAGAGTTTTCATATAAACTTGAAATTCAGAGGAAAATGTTGATGCTGTTTTCAGAAAATAATTCTGTTTGTAATTTTCTATACAAACTGTAAGCAATCACAAATAAGTGGTGCTTGCATCTTCCAGCAAGACTCTTGTAACAAAGAAAAGAAAAAAAAATATCAATGAAAACTTTTCTACAACAGGAGATCGGATTTAAAAGTGCTTTAACCAACTATTTCTCCTGTAGCTATTTTGAATACGAAATATGCCAGTCTAACTTCTTAAGCTCCAATTAGGACCTATGCCCAAGAGGGTATTAAGCATTTTCCATTATTCTCTGCCTTTATGAGTATCAATAGAGGGTGTGCAAAATTGAAGATGGTGATGGATTCAGCTAAACCTAAATTTCACTGATTTCATTTTCTATTTCTTATCCTGGTGCCTGGATATACAATGAAAAACAAAACAAAACCACCAATACTGACTAACAGCCCTCTACAGCCAAGGAAATGATTATTGGAAAGGATTCATAAGAAGTAGAGCTGGCCTCAATTCTACATTTCATTCAGTCTAAACATGCATTTTATAAATGAGGAAACCAAGGCATTGGAAGGACATGTGACTCACCTGTTCAAAGAGAGCAAGTGCAAGAATAACATTTCAACCCTGGTCTTCTAGTTTCGGGTATAGTCCTTGACTCCATTTTGTAATCTTTAAATGATTTATATTTTAAAATTATTTTAACAAGCATATAGTGATTCCCCTCATTTTTCAGGTAAGAAAATAGATGCACAGAGATAGACTTGCCAAATATCATAGCAGCAGTGAAAAACTTCAGATTTTAACTCAGATCTTCTAACCACAAATCCAATATTCTGTCTATTTGTCCTTACAACCACAAAACAAGAGGTCCACATTGTTATAAGGAACTTTTGATGTTTGCTATTAGTGAAGAAATAGCAAGGAAGTTGCACGATGTGCTTAGCTTCTTCTTGGTTATGCTTAACAAACCTCTAGGAGAGAATTTTTTATAACAGGGCTTTTCTCATTTTTTCCACTGCTATGACCATTATATTTCTTCTGCTAAATATTCCTTTCCTCTGTCATGTAGCACTGAAAAAGAATTTACACTCAAATTTTGTAGAGTTCTATATATTTCTTTCTTAAGCCAAGAAAGAGTATCAGGAAAGGTTTCCCAAAAGTGAAGGCATATGAAGTGAACTCTAAAAGAAACTCTCCTTTCATTAACAATACTATCACCCTAATCAAAGTCTTTTCACTCTATGCTGGGTTTTTGAACTAACCTTTTTAATTGATCTCCCAGCCTCTACACTCTCTGAGTACCACTTATCCTACAAACTGCTGCTAGGGTAATAATCCTTACAATATTTTTAACCCCTTGCCTACTCCCATTTGAGAACCTGCTGGACTTGCCAGGCCCATAGGACCAAAGTCCTTTTTGTTCATGTAGATGTGGAAGCACACACTTTTATTTATTATTATTGTTGATATGCATAAGGCAGGGAACCATGTTAGACACTAAGGGTACAGAGGAAAAGGTAACAAGAAAACATCATCTGGCCTCAAGGAGCTCATTGTCAACTGAAAGAATGGATACCATATATAAATATATAAGAACATACATAATAATACGAGGAAGAGAAAGAGTGAGAACTAACAACCAGAAACACCAGGAAAGGTTTCTTAAAGGAACATGAACTGAGCTCTGAAAGAGATAAAGATTCCAAGAGCAGGAGATGACAGGGAAGTGCATCCCAGGCATGGGGAAAGTGTGTACAAAGGCATGGAGGTGGGAGATGAAGCACTAGGTTTAGAGAACAGTAAGTAGGTCATCTTGGCTTGAATGTAGAGTATATTGAAGAGGAATAATGCAAAATAAACTGGAAATCAGGTGGTAGGCAGTCTTAATGAAGTGCTGCTCATTTTATAGCCTTTCTTCTCCTCCAACTGAGAGATAATATTCATCACAGGTACCCCAAACACCTAGTGCAGTGCTATCACGACAGTGAGTGCTTAATATCTGTTAAATGAATGGTTGAAAGCCAAATTATGAATGTAATGACTGGTAGATGTTCCTACAACTTAAAGTGTATTACCAAAGATAGGAGAAAAATAAGTAGTAGTATAATGGGAAGGTGTGGGAGTATTCAGGTTCATGGCAAGAAGAAATAGAGAGTGTGGAAAATATCAAAACACCCTTAAAGGAATGATATATAAAGGGATATGCAGTATAATTTAGTTTATATATACCTTGACAAATAGGTTACATATGTTCTTTTACTACATCACTAATGAACGCTCTTGCTTGTAAACCAAGAATTTGTTGATGACAATAATTATAAAAATAACATTTACTGAAGATTTTAAAAATTACTTTCATATACAATAAATGCATGAAGCAAGCATTCAAAATAGCTAGGGAAGACATCCTTATTCTGAGTTCCAATTCATAGGAAATAATTATCCTCCAATTTATACTATTTAAGCATTGCAAGGTAAAAGTAACAACACAAATATGCATATTAAATAGAAATAAAAATGGAAAGTATCAGTCAAGAATCAATAATGAATAAGCCATTACAGTTTACAGGTGAACTAAGTCTTTTGGGACACTGTGTATGTACAAAATATGTATAGCATCTTTTTTGTGGTAGGAAAAAACTGAAATAAAAGTAGTGCTCATTAATTGTGTATTGGTTGAACAAATTATAGCATATTAATGTGATGGAAAACTGCTGTACTCTAAAAAATGGGCAACAAGATAGTTTCAAAGATTGATAAGGTAGATAAGAAAGATAGATCAATTGATTCAGGGTGAAGTGGGCAGAAGCAGAAAAACAGTATATATTGTAACATAACATATAGTGTAGCATATAACAATATATAGCATAATATCTATATAAGAAAAATGAACACTGAAATACTTTATAATATTACTCAAATAAATGATCAACCATTGTTTCAGAAAACTAATAAAAGAATAGTGCCTAGCTCAGAAAAGAATTATAATAGAATAATAAGAATAAGAAGAGCACTTTTTATTGAAATTTGCTTTGTGCTTATGTGGATTTCTTCTTTCTTTCCTTCTCTTCTCCTTCCTTCACTCCCTACTTCTTTTTCCCCTCCCTCCTTTCTTCCCTCTTTCTCCTCTTCCCTTATTCCATTTCTTCCTTTCTTCCTTTTTCTCCTGCTTCCCACTTCCCCTCTTTCCTTCTCTCCGTGCCTTTTCCCCTCCTCCCTGCCTCCCTCTCTTCCTTCCTTTTCCCTCCTTCCCTCCCTCCCTCCCTTCCTTCCTTCCTTCTTTCCCTCCCTCTCTCTTTCTCTCTTTTTTAGGTGGGCTGGGAGATTTGGGAGGAAGAAAAAAGAATGCTGGGTAATTGAAAAAAGGATAATATTTTTACAAAGCAAAAAAAATAACAAATATCATTCTTTCAGCATCAATTATATGGAATCATATAAAGCATGATGATAAAACTTAAAGACAAGTTTATAAAATTTTAAAAATTCATGCAATATGGAAAAAACCCTTTAATGTTTACATATCCCTTTGTTCTGTCTCTCTTCATATTCATTTTGAAGAAAAATTGATTAAAGGACTACATTTTGCCTCTGTTTTTGACACTTTAGGGCTTCCTCAGAATTTTAAAAGCAATTATTAATCATTCTAAGTTTTAAACTGCATTTTGTGGAACTGAAAATGTAATTCTAATACAGATGGATTTAAGATAGTATGTTAAGTGCATTCTCTATGTTGTTGCTGATTTCTTGCCAAAGACATCCCTTGGAATTATGCTGCTTTTGGAAAACTTAAAAATGCCCATGATGAAGCCAGTAACCATGCTGCATACGTATCAGTCAGAATGGCACAGCACTTCAGAGTTGTTGAGTAAAGAAGCTCAAAAATTTGATAAATGTGACATTAACTTTCAGAGCATGTGCAGGTCTGACTGCTCTTACACCTATGCTATGACAAGACTCCAGCCAAAAGCAAGGCTACATGGAACACTTCTCAGCTGTCCTTCTCCCAAGCTGACTATTTTGCCCCTCGTTACTGTGCTTTTTTTGTCACAAAGCCTTAGAAATGGGAATCCAATTCCATGTCTGCCTCCAAAGCTACCCCTCTAACAGAACAATTATTATTGTAGCTTTTGATTCTCTCTCCTGGCTAAATTATAAATTCCCAAATGTTGTAGTGGTTTCTATATAATCTTTTTAAGGTTGTGTTTTTCTCATTTATTTAAGAATATAAATTGACCTGTCAGTGAAAACACATAAGTGAAACATCTTAATACCACTTTCTTGGGGGCTTTTTTTATTTTGTATGGAGGACAGTTTCATTATCTTTTAGAGAAAAACTGCCATGAAACAACACATTGTCAATCCAGGTGTGTGTGTGTACGTATGTGTGTGTGTGTTCTTTTGGAAGGAAGTTGAGCCAAGTAATCTATTTTTGTCTGGAGTTCCAAGAAGACATTTCATTGAAATGAGGTTAAAATTAGTCTGGAGATAAATAATGGCATTTTTTGGTAAAATTTAGCCAAAGACAGTTCATTTAGAGATTGAGACCTAAACAAGGTAATTTTTTCTCTGCTGTTTGTCTCTGGAATCAATGGAATGTTCAAAAAGGATTAGTCCCTTTAATTTAAAAGTGTTCTGCTGGTGAGTGCATGTAACCATATTTCAAAGACAAAGTTAGTTTGGAACCCCAGAAAGAATCAAAATTATATAGTCTGCCCCCAAATTAATGAACAGCTTGTGAGCTATATGGAATGTGCCACTCAGAATGATGGTATTTGACCTATAGTTATGGTGATGATTAACATTACTAAAATTACTCAATTTAAGAGGAAGTTGTTTCTTGGTGAGGATTAGGGATTTAAAGATCTCTATCATAGTCATTATTTTAAAATATTTTTTATTAAAAGCAATTCAAGTCCTACCTATTCCATTGATTTAGAAGCTAATGTCTGAATTCTCACAGGACAATATTCTGATCATTCATCAGATAGATCTGAATGAGGATAAACCACGAAAATAAGTTTATACCCATTTCCAATGGCCTGAAAAATAAATCAGTGTAGTCACAAAAGGAATATAGACTTCTAAAAAATTAATTAGAGGAGCACAATTTACTTATTGGGCTTCTACTATTTTCAGGATAAAACTAAGTACTATAATCCCTACAAAGTAAGCTAGGGCCCTGTCCTTAAGGAGTTTGGCATCTACTTGAAGGTGCCAAATGGAGAAATGCAAACATGTAAAGAGAAATAATGTAATTAAAATGTACAAATAATGAATATTATATATATGTATATGTATATGTGTGTGTGTGTGTGTGTGTGTGTATGTCACAAGATTTCAGGGGCAGGAAAGATCACTTCAGGGTGATGTGGCTGTGAACAGAAGAGGTTATGTCTCAGTGAGATTCCAAACATATTTCCAAATATTTGCTGTGTCATTTGGCAACTGCTTTTTCCTATTTTTCATAGCTTTCTTATCTCTACTTTTCTGTGTCCTCAATCACCTATAATTCTTTTCTCTTACCTCTATATTGCCTAAATTCAATTCATTCTCACAGTACCTGACATAATTCCTAAAGCACTATAATAAGTAAATATCAAACTAGCTTTAGTTCATGAATGATTGGTTGATTAGACACATAAAACAATGATATGTAACACCACCCATGTACTCCTTTGAGAAGTCTTGACCACAGAGATTTGTAATCTAATATTTAAGAAATTTTTTCTTTTAATTGCAAGAACTAATGTTACTATGTAGCATAACCTAAGGACTCCCTTGAAGTAATAAAACATACCATTGTATGCAACATACTCATTCATTAAAGAGGCATCTAAGATTTAAATATTTCATATTTCCAGTAGATCCCATTTGTCATAGTTTATGTTCAACAAAGAGCAGAATTTCATACTAATCCATAGATTTAGAAACTAATAGCTTAATTCAGTAGTATCTTATTTTGGCCATATACTCACTTTTCCTTTGGATTTAGATAAAAGTAACTGTCATTTTAAGGCACTTTCAGAGATTTTACTTATATTACAGAGTAGAATGAATTAACAAAAAGAAAAAAAGGAGGGGGAGGGGAACAATCTCATAAATATTTTCTGCATCTTACCCTCCAGGTTTACTATATACTGCCTAAGAATTTTGAAAGCATCCATTGAAATGCAGTCTCATTTTGTGGTAAATTTACTCAAAGTAGTTATTTTACCCCAGACAAGTTCAAACATGTAGAGATAATTATTTTTCTCTCTGAAATACATGTGATAAATATTACTCTAAGTCAAGTAACTAAAACTGAGGGTAGAATTTCTCCAAGTCTGATTTTAATATTAGGATTGAAGGGGAAATATATATATATACATATATATATATATATATATACATATATATATACATACACACACATATCACACATTATATTTGTTGGTTTCTAAACACTAAAAGAAATGGAATGTCAAATCATGTGCCAAATATTGTTTTATTTTCATGTGACATTTTTCCAAATATTTTCTTCATCTGAGGAAAAATGCTATATAGTTAACAGGCTTAACATTGCATTGTTTATGAAGATCACACATGTCCTTTGGGAAAAATATATTTATTAATGTTTATTAAATCTTTTTACAAAACAGATGTTGATAAGTATTCTTAAATACAGAGAAAAAAGAACCCATGAAAATTAGAGCACTAAAGAAAATGTATACATAAATTTATAAATAATACTTTTTATCTTAAAGATAAATGCAAATATGTATGCATGGTATACTTCCAATTATAATGGTAAAAACAGATATAAAACAGTGAGGAAGGATACATAGGTTAGTATAATTCAGAGAGAAAAAAAAAACTTCAAATACTTGTTACTGTAATGGCAAGCAAAGTGGGACTTTTTGTTGTCTTTTACTTTGGAGTACTTCTCAGCACTAAGGCAATCAGGTGCCTTTGACTGAGTCTTGCTTTTGTTTGTAGGAAGGCAAACACCCTTTTGCTAGTTAGGTCGCAAGAAGTGTGAAACTTTCAAGAGGTGTGAATCCCTTGAGAAGTGTGAAGCCCTTGAGAGGTGTGAAGCTCTCTGACCCTGAAGAAGTGTGTGTGTATGTATACACACACACACACATTTATATGTATATATACATATATACATACATATATGTATACACACATATATGTATATACATATATATACACACACATATACACATACACACACACAAACACACACATATATATGTATGTATACTCTGAGGTTAGCATTTTGTTTGGGGCTCACTCATTGGAAAAGTGTTGGTGTGGAACTCTGGGTAGCCATTAAGCAGCCCCCTGGCTTTGAAAACCCAGAAAACTCTGGTTACTTTGTATGTATAGCTTTGGTCAGACAGCTGTCTGTTGATTTCTGTTATTTGCTCTGTTTATATTTTCTCTGTTTGTATTTGTTCTGAAGTTCAGGGTGCTGACTTTCCCCCTGAACTAAATGAATGCTATATGTATGTTTAAAGTGAGATTGTAAACCCCTTTAATTTGCTTTCCTTAGAAAAGCAGATCAAAGAACCTGTGGTAGATGCTCTCCTGTGTGCTGGTGTTACTGGACTTACACAGCCACAGTAGCAGCAAGTGGCACTGTTGTTACAATTATCCAGCCACTTTTAAGTGTAATTTACATATTTAATTACATCTAGAATTAACACATAAAAATAAATAACATACAAGAAAAGAATTGCTTTCTTAAGCTATAGGGAACTTCCTAGTTATGAAAATCATCAAAGAATTTGCCAAAACAGAGTAGCATCCTTTGTTAAATCTTTAATTTGTCTTGTAGGTCAAATAATGTCTCCTGAAACATATAGTGATAGTTGTGAAGGATTTTGCTATTACAAACTATTCTAACATAATTTTATCTGATGTTGACAATAACTCCCTTAGATAGTACAGGTATTATTCTTATTTGATGAAGAGAGAAACTTAGATTTGGAGAAGTCATTTCTAAGACCATGCAGCAAGGTATCAGAATCATGGCCCAAATCATGTATAACTAAGTTCAGTGAGTTTTACAGTGGTTATAGTATGTGCTGCCTTTCTCCCTAAAATAAAACTCTGACATTAACTTTTAAGAATACCCTCCTCTTCACCTAATAACTATGAAGAATATACAATAATTTTGAAGCATTTATCACTAAATTCAGTGAGTTTTATTTTAATGGCATAATATGTGTTACCTTTCTCCCTAAAATAAAAGTTTCATATTAACCTTTAAACATACCTTCTTCTTCACCTAATAACTATGAAGAATATACAAGGATTTTAAAAAAAGATTCACTAAAATTAACTCTTGCAGATGAAAAGTAAAATAACTTTTTGTATTTTTTTGATAGTACCTAACCCCAAGTCATGTGATTTTGGAAGACTAATAACATGGTGATGATATGAAAGAAAGTTTTATATATTGGAAATGGATTTATTAAAGAAAAATACAGTGTCACTGAATTGGGGAAAGCTAAGATGAGCTAAAATATTTTGATAAAAAATGCAACAGTGGGGATTCATATCAGGATTAACATATAAAAAACCTTTGATTGCATCCTATAACTAGCCCCATGATGAATTAGGAGAAAGAGGTAAACATTATAGATAATAAGATTGCTTTTGTTTCCATATCAAAAGGGGGTTATTTTTTTCTGGATCTGGGGTAGAGGGCAATATTAACATTAATGAGTAATGAATGCAGATTTCAGCTCAATAAAAATGGGTATGAGGGAAATTAAACAATTGGATCTGTCTAAAAACAGAATTGGCCACTGGATAAGGAAGTATGATATACTTCTCTAGAGAGATCCTTAAGCAGAGGCTAGATAACTGTGGATACTATAGATGGAATTCATATATGTGTTACAAGTTGGACTGAGAAACCTCTGAGGTCCCTTAGAGTCTGAGCCTACATGGCTTGGAAAAGTTGCCAGTCACAAAATATGAAGCAGTATTCTTAAGGAATCTCAGTTTTATCAATATAAAATTAATTTTCATAGGAGTTTGGGAAAACAAATTTAAATTTCTTTCCCCTCAATTTAATAGACATTTGTAAGAAAGTGAAATATTTAATTTATGTAATTTGTGTCAGAGAAAAGTTCTATTTAATATAACAAGATTTTATTTCTCCCTATTTTTATCAATATTAACAAGTATTTGGCTTCCAATTTAAAACATATACCAGATGATTTAATTGGGAAGCCATTTTCAAAAAAAATCTATTTAACTTGCAAACTTGCAAGACAAAACACTGTTTTTAGCAGAACGACTCATTAAATGAAATTGCCAATTTTATCGTGAGTACCTTAAACAATAAAGAAAAGAACATGACCAGCACTTAGGTAGGCACCATTTCATCTTTTCTACGAAGATGGTGTAACATTCTAACTGCACAATTATTTGTGATACAGAGAGCAGATACCAAGACAAGAGGAGTAATTGCACAAGTCTAAGAAGTTAAAGATTGTCAATGCTTGTAGCTCTGAGTATGAGGGTTATGTATGACAAATCTCTAAACCTCAATATAAAAAAGAACCACATATTCCCCTAAGTCCATTTCCTCATTCACCTATCCAGTTTCAGTGTACAACTATAGCAAACACACTCATGTATGGTTATAATAGCTCGCATTTCTGTAGCACCTTTAGTGTCTACAAAGTACCTTCCTTACAATGACTATGAAGTAGCCAAGGAAAGAATTATGATCCCCGTGTTACAAATGAGGAAACTATGATTCACAAAGCTGAAGCAACTTGCCCATGATAGCTATTAGGTGTCACAGGAAGAATTCATAGCCAGGTGTTTTGACCCCATGACTATTGCTCTTCCCACTCACTCATTATTTGTCCTCTCAGTGGAAGACTTTGACGTCACTTGCTCATTAATGAAAAAGGATTCAATGTTGTCATTTTTTTATGTCTGTTATCACAAATGCCTCTGCTAATATTAAAAAAACCTCAAATTCACATTTGGTAGCCTGATAGTCTAAAATTTATCATTTTTGAAGCCAGAATATTTGTTGATTGAACAACCCATTGTAGAAATGATCATCTGATCCTTTCAGTCACTATATATGTTGCTATATAAATGGCAGTATTTTTACATATGGAAGCCATGAGGATCTAAATATTTGCCCATTGCTTCAGGAATAATTGCAAAGGAGTTAGAAGATTTGTTTTCATGAAGTATAATAAAAATATTCCCATGATGGAAAAGTATAATAAAATATCATTAAATGTTGACTGTATTTCTCTTTCTTTGTTTCTCTCTGTGTTTCTCTGTTCCTGTCTCTACCTCTCTCTGTCTCTACATTTGTGTCTCCCTCGCACACACCCACCCACTACTTCAATCAGAAAGTGAACTACTAATCCTGTTTTATCAAATTCCTAAAATAATGTGACTGTGTTAATTCAAAAGGATCCAGAGTGAATCAGCAACACTGGAGAATTTCTATTAAATATCTAGTTCATAAGCTCATAGGATCATAAATTTAGAATTGAAAAGGCCAGGCTCCTCGTGACAACTAAGTAACTGATTTCAGTAAATAGTAATCTCAGTGTAGATTAGTGTGGACTAAATTTGTGCAATTTCAAGCTGTGTGGAAAGTGTATTCATATTAGGATTATGCAGATAGTACAAATATATTGAAAAGAAGCCCGAATATTAAAATAGTTTTTCGTATTTCCAGCTTTACACTTCCTGTTAAGTCTCAAGCTGAACTAAACTCTACTATGATATTTGTCCTCAGTCATTTTTGTTAAAATGTGAGGGGGGAAGCATGTCATTTTCAACTAGTAGTAAAAACAACATGGGAAAAAGTACCAAGCATACCTTGCAAGAATGCTTGCAACTACTGGAAGTCATTTATTACCATATTTCTAGAAAGTCATTTTTGTTATAAGAAAAGTTAATACTTTAAGTTAATAAGAACTTACTATTCCTTATTCAAACTGGCTTCAAATGACAGTTATAACATTCTCCTTGAATTATAGCAATAGAGAACAAAATGAACTGCTAAGCAAAAAATTCTATTCTGTATTTTTAAAAATGAAATAAAGATAAGAAAACTACAACACAAGATTTGGTTCACAAATTCAGTTATAATTTCTACTACATAGATTTCTTTTTTTCTTTGGATCAAAGTTGCCTATGGTAGTTTGGGAAATGGGGGAGGTAGAAGAGATAAATGAGATACCCTGTTTGAAATAAATTGAAATATTTTACCCGACCAAAGGATTATTACAACATTCACTTTTAATTATACTATTTCATATAAGAACAATTAAGACTTATTCTGAGAACTTGTTTTTCAAAAATGCAAGTAATCCAGTCTGCTAAGCATAGTAAAATACAAGAAAGAAAGGGCAACCTCTTTCCTCTAAGAAAGTTTTAGCCTGTGTGCCCAGTATGGCATAAAACTCTGTCATTAGAATTTTAATTTGACACAAATATGAATGATTCAAAGGGAACAAAGACTCCACAGTTTTATTCCACAGCATTCAAGTGACCTATTCTGATCTGAGCAGTACTCTCCATTACAATCAAATTTACTTCAAAAGCGGGCCATCTGGGTCAGATGTACAGCCTAGAATGAGGTATTTCCTTTATGATATTATACCATAAAATATCGAACAATATTGCAATAGTGGAGTTGGGAAGAGTGACATGGTTTAGATTAGAGTATGACAATTTTACCAACATATTAAACTTTAGTATGATTATCCTCTAGATAAAATCTAATTACAGGAAGAATGGGTACTTGGGACATACGTCAGTTACCTTGTTTACTTATAGTCTTTCCTTTCAGGAAAAGGAATGTCATACTCTATCCCTCAGCTTCTTCACAGTTATTTTATTAACCCTTTAAGATCAAGTTAAGAAGTTAATGAATGTCAGCTTTACAGCTTTTTTGAACATAACTATGCTTCTACAGCCGAAGGTAAATTCTAAATAGAGACAAGTGACATCCTTTTGAAAATAGTATGTCTCAAATGGCTACAAAGAGAAAGGCTGAGATACGTTCCCCTATTTCTCATCCATTTTTGAGGAGCCAACATTTGTCCCAACAAAGAGAAAGTACATTTTCTTTTAACATTGAATCCCAGCAATGCTTCCAGGATTTAGAGGGGAAAAAGCTTCCCACCTGAACAGAATGACAAAATAGTGTTTTCCTGCATGCATTTATTTATAATTATGTAATGTATATATGTACATATAATGCATGTATATGTTGTATACATGTATATTTATAGTCCTTTGATTTAGACTATATAGAACATTTTTCTCACAACACCATAGTGAACAAGTTAATTCAAGTATCATTTGCCTCATTTTATAAGGGAGGAAACAAAGGCTTTTGGAACTTAAGTGACTTTATGGTCAGCTCATTCGTGTGTGAGGCAGGAATCATCCTGATTAGTTCCAGTGTTCTCTGCACTCTTCCTCTAATAGAGTTCTAAGTTGCTAATATGTTACTTCTCTAGGAGACTTCGAGGGCACAGACCCACAGACTTTAATTGACACAAATTAAATTGGGTTGTATGGAATATTTGTTTTTGTTTAGAAGAGCCAGAGTGCTGTAGTGGGCTAAGAATAGAGAGACTTATCTTCATTTCACTGACTATTTGGATAAATCACTTAATCAGCAAACATCTATACGCACTTGTTAGGTTACTAACACTGCTCTGTGAACTAGAGATACAAGAACAATAAAGGATAGTACCTGTCTTTATGAAGTACACATTCTATTGGGGGATATAATACAGAGGTCTATGTAGGCTAAGACAGAATCAAAACAAAGTATGTGGGGATGGTGGGTATTAGCAGATGAGAGGAAATCATGAAAGGCTTCATACAGTAAGTAGACCTTGCTCTCAGAATGAAAGGAGGGATTCTATTAGCGAACTGAAGGAATGGATTACAGCCATTGGGGAACTAGTAGTACAAAAAAAAACCAAGACTGGGATACAGAATGCCACATGCTAAAGGGCAAGAAGAATACTTTGGTTGGTTGGTAGAGTATGGAAGGGAGAATAATATATACAAACATTGGAAAGGGGGGTGGGGTTATGGGAAGAATGAAGAACTTTAAAAGCCAAAGAATTTTATATTTTATCATATAGTTAACAAGGAACCAGTTAAATTTATTCAATAGGCCAGACCTGTATCTAAGGAAAATCATTTTGGCATTTGTGTGAAGGATGTTTTCAAGTTGAATGAGACTTGAAATTGGTATCAATTTCCTCTTATGTAAAATTGAGATGTAATCTCTGCCATCCCCACATCTTCAACTTGTTATGAGGATCACATAAGTAAACATATACAAATGTGATATTATGTATACCTGCTTTCTCCTCACACTTCACCCCCCTCCATCTGGAGTCTCCTCTGATTCCATTACTCTGACATGACTATCTGCACGGTGTACTGAAGTTTCCCCTTCTCTGCCTTCTCTGCTTTCCCCCACCCTGTCCCATGATTTTTAACTTGATTTATGAGTAGGTCATGATAGAATTTAATTACTGATACATTTCAATATCTTGTTCTTTTTCCATCATTCCCTAAGCTCCTACCACACAGAAACTTTTGAAACAAAGTACCAACACAACCTAGGAAACGTTTGAAGAAAAGAGACAAACAATGAATAAGACCGACTGAGCTAGTGCTTTTAATGAAGCATGAAATAGGAAGCATGGAAGAGTTTTGAGAATCTTCAATGGCTTTCCAGCTCTTCCAAGTCAAACTGTCACTGAGTAGCTTTATTATTTTATGACACGGTTTGTGAATTCTGAAATTATCGTACATAACACCCTCAAATGAATATACAAAACCACAATCAGAAACAAAATACCTGGATTATCTATGCCACTGCTTGACATGGATGGTTAATTAATATGAATAATTTGTAAATATGTATATATGTGTATATATATGTATTTATATACCCATCTCTTTTATTAACGTATATGTAAAATGGAGCATGTACAGATTCACAGGACATCCTCCATACAATATGTAGCAAATACTTATGGTATTCTTCCTTTATCGAAATTCAAAAACCATAAACCATCTATTACTTCCATTTTTTTCTATATAGCTATCTAGTTGAAGGAGTGCATTCTGGACTTAAGTTTGTAAGAAAGGTATAAAATGATAAATAAAATGCTGAAATCTAGTTTGTTTTTTTTTAAAGCAACTTTCGCCATAGGTAATTGAGTGAATATATGAAGATTTAAACAAATACTTAACTTCTACAGCACTCTAAAATAAGCATCAATGTTGCAAATAATTTCTTTAGGAATAGCTGTAATTTATCTAACTATCCTGATACAGTTAATTCAATATACTCATGGAATTTATTGTTAAAATTTATGGAAAATCCTACATGGATTCAGGCATCTATATCATTTACAACATAGGTATATTTTATAATTTCAGTGAATTCGAATGTAATAAAATACATTTAACCTTAGTAGCACTCTGAGCATAATTCAATTACTTGTTCAGTTTATATTGGTGCAATTGTCATGGGATTAAATCATAGATTTAAAGTTGCATGAGGCCATAGAAGTCCTTGAGTCCAACTCTCTCATTTTAAGAATAAGCAAACCACCATCCAGAAAGTTAAAAGTATTTGTTCAGGATCATACATGTACTAAGGAGTAAAATCAAGATATGAACCCAGTGACTCTGATTCTACACAGACACTCTTCCTACTATGCCCCACTGCTTCCCCTGGGAAAGATAATAAAGTAAAAGGAATGATTTTCATGTATTTGCAAACATTTTGGTGTTTAACTTATTTATATATTAAAATGGTGTAACCACAATTAGGGTGGAACTTTTTTTATTGTTTTCTCTTTTGGAATGCTAAGGCAATCTGGTACTTTTGAGGAGTCTTGCCTTTCAAATGTAATGGCAAGCAAAATGGGACTTTCTGTTGCTTTTTTTGTTTGAATGCTTCTCAGCACTGAGGTAATCAAGTGCCCCAGGGCCCTGAGGCATGTATGTAAGATCTGAAATTGGCATTTTGTTTTGGGGGCATACTTATTGAAAGAGGGTTGGTGATGAGACTCTGGGCAGCCGTTGAAGGGAGCCCCCTCCCCTTCTCCCTTGGGCTTTGAAAAACACCGATGTTGGTGCTTCTCTATTTTTCTGTATTGTGATTTGGTAGGAAAGAAATCTGTCTGTTGATCTGTTCATAATTGTCTCTGTTTGTATTTGCTCTTAAATTCAGGCTACTGGCTTTTCCCCCTGAACTAAGTGAATGGTATATGTATATTTAAATAAAGTAAGATTGTTAACCCCTCAAAGTTGCTTTCATTAGAAAAGCAGATCAAAGAACCTGTGCTAGAAGCCTTTTGTGTGCTGTTGTTGGTCTTTCACCCCCATAACAGCTGCTAGAAACATTGTTGTTAAAATGGAAGCTCTTTTAAAACAAGAACCTGTATTTTATTGAACAATTCAAATTTAAAAGATATTTATTAAATACTTATTGTGTGCAAAGTCCTTGGTAGGCTTTTGAAATATAGTGACAAAATAAAAGACAGAGCCTGCCCTTATGGAACTTACAATCTTATCGAATTGTAATGGATTTCATAATCAAATGCACTTTTTAAGCCTCTTTTATTAAAGTGACTAATAATAATGATTGTAATAAAGTCATTCCAGGATCTTTGCTTCCAAAGGTCAGAAGAAGCTTTAAAAAATAATGGGCCCCTGTACAAAATAACTGAATCTGCAAGTCACAGAACTGTTAATGTTGTACACATGCATCAGGACAAGAAATGAATGAATTACATTGCAGGCAAGAATTTTGAGAAATTTACATGGCATAAACCTTATCATTCATTACTCAAGAATAAGAACTTTAAAAAATCTCTCTTCTCATACAGTTTAAATACGCTTAAATAAACCCAAGCAAGTAAAAAGCTAAAAAGTTCATAATGCCAGCAATCAATGTTTCTTTAAGCAGTGTTCTTATTTATCTGAAAAAAATGGAAGAGTAGAAATCATGGTAATTTCTGAATTATAATGCCCTCATCTAAAAACTCAGGATTCACAGTAAAATTAGCATATAACAGAGCTTTTAAATTCTAAAAAAAAATAGGACACATCTCTTGTACAGTAATTATCTATTATATATGGAATAAGGCTATGGCATTTAGAGAAATGGAGATGAAATCCTTAACAAATTCACAACATTATTCCTTAACTAAGAATTAATTAGACAAATAAAATCAGCAAAAAAATAAGTTTTAACAAAAGGAAGGGAATTTATTCATGGAACTATGTACCATGCTTTTCTTTGTTGTCCCTTATCTATACCTCAGTGGAGGGAGAGGTCATAAAAACAAGGCTATGACTCAAGGACTTAAGGCAAATCTGACTCTTGAAGCAGACCTACACATTTTTCTGTAATGTTTGGCACTTTATCTTCCTCCCATCAGCTGGATCTGGTTGAGGGACAGTCACTCTACAGGTTGCAGGAGATTAGAGTATCTTTACTTTGATTCCTAGCCAGTGCTTTTTCATCCATAAAAGAGAGAAAGAAAGAGTACAGCAAAGGCAGTGGAAGAATTTCTGTAATGGGCTGGACCAATGCCTAGAGGGTGGGAGAAGCTTTATTGCCCTGGTACAACATTAAAACTTGCATTAACCACCTGGGCTCTGATAGTCCTGACCTTTTGTGAAGGACACAAAAAACTTATTTTCTATAAGTACGCTTTTTAAAAATTGAAAAAGAATACTCAGTTTATGAGAAGAAATACTTTAAGATCATCATAAAGCAAACGTAATGTCTTTTGAGAACTATCCATGGTGTAATTTCTCATGAGGGTCAAGAGTTACAGCTATTTTCTTGGAGAATATTATGATTCTTATTTAGAGATCATAAACACCTCTAACCACAATTAAGTCACATAAATCACTATAGCATACATGAAGAGTTCATTAAAAATTCCTGTACTATTTGGAAAATGACATTTAAACTTAGGTCCAAAGGAAAACCATTAACATTTACCTTTTCAATTAAAATGGATATTTGTTATAGAATGAATTTGCATATGTAGGGAGAGGAAACTGCGTAAGCTACATATATTAAGCATTTATATCATAAAATGCATTTTATAAGTAGCTTCTCAAATGAGTTTATGCTATTTTATGCATGCATATTGATGAAAATGGTTTATCTATTTAATTGCAGCTTTACCTTCTGACATTCCTGCCTTATGTACTGAGGTTATAGTACCATCTGCCTGAGATTCTACTGGTTGAATTTTTCCATCTGCATTTTATAAATAGCAGAGAATTCTCCAAATATATTTCTTAAAGGATTCTTTTTCTCCATGGAACTCAAGGTGGATCCATGCAGGTTTGTTGTTGAGAAAGAAAACAAAGCAAATGCTTTTGTAGGCTAAACTCAATTGTCCAAGTGTATATTTCTTAGAATAGAACCTTAAGGAAGAAAAAGAAAAAAAAATGTGCTCTAAATTATACATACAGAAATATACATACATATATAACATGCATGCATTATAATAAGACTTTTGGATATTATCCTTTGACCAAAGTTCTATGAAATGCAGAATTAGTGTAGATACAGATTTACATATTGATCTACATAGGGATGTACACACATATATGTATGTATATACATTGTAATAACTATAATTGCTATTTAAAAGTAAAATCAACAGGACACCACTGACACTGTAACCTGGGAGATAGCACCTAGTAATTTTTGTTTTGACCTTTTTTTCCAGGTAGGTGTAGTTTGTTTTTTTTTTTTTTTTGCCACTCTTCTTACCATCTCAAAACCTGGAAAACTGTTAGTGGCAATTGCTTGGGGAGCAATGTTTTGACAATGGTGGCGTCCCCCTCCCTTTCACAAGAGTCACAGACTCACTTCACGGTAGAAGCTAATTCTTTAGACAATATTCCATAGTCTCATTATCAGGCACTCTGAGACAGTAACACAACAGACATGGGAGTTCCCTTTGGGACTTTAAATCAACCATTAGCATGAACAGATATAATTGGGATTCCAAAGGGAGAGAGTATGTGTGATGAACACCCCTGTCAAAACAGCAAAGGGTTTCAAAGGTCAATCTGTGATGATGATTTTCCTTTCTTTAGACGTCTCTGTTCTTTATTAGACTGACATCTTTTGCAAGTGATAAATATTAGCACTACATCCAGAGCTGATAAGCTCCACAAGGTCTTGTCTGGATGTACCTTTTCAGATGGCCTTTTCCTTATCTGCCAGGGAAGGCATAGGGCACATTCTTCGACTTTAGAAAAGCCCCTAAAAGGGGGGGGGGCGGCTACAACAGAAAATCATTCTTTCTCTCTCTCTCTCTCTCTCTCTCTCTCTCTCTCTCTCTCTCTGTGTGTGTCTGTCTCTCTTTTTCTCTCTCTCTCCTTCCTCCTTTTGTCCCCAGTCCCTTAACTTGCTTCTCTTTCTTCCCCCAACTCTCCCTTCTCCTTCTCTCCTTATCCCTTTCGTCTCAAGGAAGCACAAGCACCTCACTATCCCCCTTTGCATTTTAAAACTCATTTAAAAAAATACTTTCCCAATCGTTCTGCTACATAGCTCTCTGTATACCTCAGGAGTTCAAGGCTTAGCTCCTCGTGTCCTTCAGAACGTTGTCAGTACCATCTACATCAGAAGGGGGCATAGTCACTCCTCCTAACCCGTGGTTGGCAAATGTAGCAGCGGGAACGCTAAAAGCTAAGCCAGGCATTTCCTTCCTCCTAGCCCTACACACCTGCTTGCCTGCCACACTCACAGAAACTGCTCCTGATAGGGTGGGTGAGGGCTTGGGGGAAAACCAACACTTCGTGTCGGATAATATTCAGTTTTTTCCATATACCTAGAAGCCTTGGACCATCTTAGGATGCCTTTGTGTTTTCCTTCCATGCCAACGGTATTGTTATAATTTTTCCTTTATTTTCCAATAAAACACAGAATAAGCCCGGCCCATCCTCCGCCCCTTTACCCCATTTATTCATTTAGCAAACAAATAAAGAAACACTTCGGCCCATTTTGGACTAAGATTGTGAAGATACTCATTCAGAAGTGGGAAGTTTCAAAACTGTTAGGCACAGACGCACCTCGGAAAATTTGAAACCGCCGGTTCCTATAAAATATCTCCTCTACAGTTGGTGTTGTTCCTCCCTGCCGACTCCAGGCTGCTTCTGTTGGCGTCTCCATTGGCATCAGTCCTTGTCTCCCCCAGCCTAGCTTTTTCCTCTCTCTGCCTCATTGCCCTCGTCCCTGTGTATTTTTTCTATGTATTCCCTCTGTCATTAGGTCTGTCTCCATCCATTCCCTTCCAAGTACTGTATTTTCTTTCTTAGCCTTTGCTTATCTCTCTGTCTTCCAAACTCACTCCCCTTTGCCGCCCTCCCCCCACTCCCATCGGTGCCCTTATTACTTCCTTCCAATCTTTCCACATGATAACTTTATTAGTTGAACCTCAATATATTTATTGTTTTTCTAAGTCAAGGGGCATCTACTCCCAAAAAGAACCAAGGGAATTTCAGCACAAAGTTTGTTGTTGCTGCCCTCTCTTCCCATATATATGGGAATATATATGTATATATACATATGTGTGTGTATATATATAGATGTGTGTATATGGCCATAAATGTATATCCACATGTGATATATGTATCTGTTTGTACATGTACATTACATTTCAACTTGAAATGCCCAGTGGAGCTAAAAGAGGAAGTGTAGTTAAAGGGCATTTCAGGATTCACTTGAAAAGAGGCTGCTGCGAAATGCATAAGACATAGCATCTTTATGCATCTATTGCATATAGATCACATAACTAATGACACCGAACATTCTATGGCAGACTCCAAACATTATCCCTCTCTACTTCTAAAAAAAGAATTGATTTATTTTCTTCAACACAAAATTCCACACTGGGAGATCCAAACTAGCAAAGTCCCTCTTCTCTAAGAAGAGGAAGTAACGACAGCAGGTTCCCGGTCTGGCTTGCCACCCACACCCCGAGCTTCTGAGCTTCCCTTCTGCAGAGCCGGGACTAGCACCGGGCTCCCACCTCAGCCAAGCAACAAGCGGACAGACAGATAGGACTCTTGGCAACTGCTCTCCCCCGCCCCCGGCCACCTCGCCCCCTTCCCAGTCTCCAGGCTCCTCCAAATCCTTCGCCCGCGCTGGTCAAACCTCGCCCGTAACCGCACAAGTAGCAAACGGTGGATGGCAAAGAGAAGAGCAGGTAGAAAAGAGAAGGACGAAGGAAAAAAAACTCACCCCCAGCTTCCTGCTGCGGATTTTCACATAGCCCTGCTTGACGATATCGTTAAAGTTGGAGGCCATGGCCAATGCTTTGTCGCTTTTCTTCTCCTTCCTCTTCCTATCCCCGATGTTCAGATCCTTCTTCCTCTTCTTCCTCCTCCTTTAGGGTGCCCGTGGCAGGCTGATTGGGAAGCTCTAGCATCCAGGCAGTAAAGGAACAGCAGCCAACGCGCTGCTGCTGTCCTGCTCCTGCTGAGTGTGTGTAGTCAATGCAGCCAGTGGCTCCGCTGATCTCTCCCCTCCCGCAGGGCGCTGCTGCCGCCGCTTCCAGGGCTGTTGCTACTCCTTAGTCCAGTAGTCCCAGCAGCTCAGCCAGCAACAATCGCTCAAAGGAAGGATGTGGAGACGGCGGTGACAGCCAAGCGTCTGGATATCTGTACCCCACCTTTAACCACGACACTGAAAGGATGGGGAAGATGGAGCGGAGGGGAACGCGTCCTCCCCCTCTTTCCTTCTTCACCTTCTCCACGTCTTCAGTCGCCACTGCCGCCTCCGCCGCCGCGGGGAGGGATAGCACTTCTGCCTGCTCTTCCGCCAGCTGTTTGCTCCCCCCTCTGCTGTCGCCGCCCCGGGCACCCACGGGCTCGCAGCATCACTCAGCAGCTCCACAGCTGGCTGGACCGCACCATCCCCTCTCCCCAGTGAGGGGAGCGAAGAAAGGGGAGGGTGGGGAAAAGGAAGGTCTCTTCCCAGCCTTCTCTAGCTGTCTTCTCGCACTGCTGGTTACTGGAAAGATGCTTAGAAGACACTGCCTCCCACCACTACTACCAGCCGACTCCAAACTCTTCTCTTGCTCCTCACCCCACAATTCTCTCTAAGTATAAATTTCTCTCTGCCTATCATCACCCTCTTGGTTCTATTACTTTCTCTGCCCGGGGCTTCCTAAGAGAGACTGTTAACTCTTCCAGAGGATTTTAATCTCAGCTCGTACACTTAGAACCAGGGAAATTGTAAGAGCAATACTTCTACCAAAAGAGGCGAACACAAGAGATGGTTTATGTAAACAACATTTATGTTCCATTCAGATTTTATTTTAACTGAAAACCAAATTCCAACTTTTTTTATCAGAAAAATAAAAACAAACAAAAAACCGCAAACAACGACCAAAAAACAAAAGCTAAAAAAGAACAAGCAACAACAAACACAACAAGGAGTCGTCCGGGGTCCACACAAAGAGAAACATCATGCCCATGAGTCTAATCATAATATTCTTTAAGCTAATGATCCAAAATAGCAAAAGATTCCATACTGACTGTCAAGATGTTGAAGAAGGCAAGAGCAATTAGAGATCATTTATTTTTATTTGTTCCCTTCAGTTAACTGTGATTACAAGGAGATTAGGTTTTAAAACACTCTAGAATTAGAAAATAAGCCGACTAAGAGTAAATATAGTTTCCTACAAGCTTGTCCCTAAAAAAAAAAAAGCAATATTGAACTTTCCCTCTTAAAATAGCAACATAAAATTTAAAGTTTTTTAAGATTTATTTTGCATATGCAAATGAAAAAAATAGGTTTTTTTTTTCATTGAAACAGGTGCTTCCTCTTTTTACTATAAGCAAGAAAATGTTAACCATCTAAGGTTCTTGCAAAGGTACTTAAAGTAAAATAATACTTTATGAAGCATTGCTCCTCTACCCTTTCAATTTAGTAGGAATTCCTTTACTAAAGGTAAATGGCATTTGAAACCTGTGAGGTCGCTGCTTCTTTCTGTAAAGAGCATTTTCCCCCCAAATTCTCTTTAAGCTCTCTTACAGGTTGCAAAATAACATTTGAGGGACATTCTTAAAGGAGGAAAGCTACAGAGCTTAGATGGTGGGGAAAAATGCTGAAGTCTCTAAGACAATGCTATTTTAATTACTTACCCATATCTATCTATCTATCTATCTATCTATCACCTATCTTCTCTATCTCCAAGCATCTGGTAATTCTTCCATTATATTGCACTGCCTCACTGTGGTTTAGAGGTAACCTGTGTGTCTGAAGTCTAAACAAGCCTTATAATTCCTACCAAGCTGGTGACACATAAAGTGAGTTGGGTGGGGAGAAGATTAACATATGGGCCCCATAATAGACTATATCTCTTCTAAAGACCCACCTACCTAGGCTTCTGATTAGAATGTATACCTCCACAGAACAACTGATGTATCAATCACAGCAACTAAAGAAGGCCATCAATAAATGAATGGAGGAGTTGTTTCCCCTTTGCAGAAGTAGAGAGATGATACACACCAATCAAATCATGAATGTTTACATTATTTTAAAAATCTGTCTTTTTTTGTTTGTTTTGTTTTTGGTTTGTTTTGGCCATTGGACCAGGTCTAAATTCTACAGTAATTCACAACAGTAGCTGCAAACATTTACTGAGCATTTAACTGTTGTGGAAGATACATTGAGCTGCAAGTATCCAAGTTTCTGTCCTCAAAGAGCTTACAGCTTATTTGGACAGATAAGAGATATTCAGCATATGCAGAAATTAATGATAATACAAAGTACTCTTTAGTAAGTCCTGACAATGAGACAGTCAGGGGAAGAAGAAACCGTTCATTGTAATCTGTGAAGTAGGTGCTTGTAGAATGGAATGGAACCAAATGAAAATTAGTTTTGATGGCCTGGGAAGGTTTTCCAGGAGAAAATGGCCTGGGAAGTGGTGATTTACCCAAAAAATATTTTTAAAAGAGCATCATTTTTGACAGAGACATGAGAAAATATGTAAAAGATATAATTCAGAAGTGGAAATGAATGTCACAAAATCTCATCTGCAGAGGTATTACCAAATTAACTATGTTGATAAAGGCATACAACGAGGTTATATATCACCTTAATAAATCATTTTGGGGCAACAATTATAAGAATGCATTTTTTTTGAAAACTTATATAATCATATTAGGGGTAGAATTACACTCATTTTAGACTTGTTATATGATAGATTTTTTTTTTACCAAATGTAGAAGTTGTATTTGTTTCAATAGTATATTCATGTAAAAAGCTGACAAGATTACAGAGTGGTTTTATACTTGGGTGGCTAGAGACAAGATCATTGATATCTACCACTCTGGTGCTTTAAAATAACATTGCAAAATGCTCTTAAAAAACTGATTATTGTTAATGTATAATTATCAGGGAAAAAATCACCTTATAATTGTTATAGGCAATTTTTAATCACCTTTGATTTTTTAAGACGCAAAGAACTGATGTGTCCCAAAGAGATCATAGAACTTGGCAAAGGACCCACATGTACAAAAATATTTATAGACGCACTTTTTGTGTAGGCCAAGAACTGGAAATTGAGGGGATGTTCATCAATTGGGAAATGGCTGGGTAAGTTGTGGCATATGAATGTAATGGAATACTATTGTGCTATGAGAAATTATGAACAGGCTAACTTCAGAAAAACCTGGAAAGACTTATATGAACTGAGGCTGAGTGAAGTGAGGAGAATATTGTACACAGTAATAGCCACAGTGTGTAACAATTGATTTTGATAGACTTAGCCCTTCTCAGCAATGCAAGGACCTAAAACAATTTCAAAGGATTTTGGAAATGCCAAATGGAAAATGCCATCCACATCCACAGAAAGAACTATGGAATCTGAATGCAGAGTGAAACAGACTATTTTCTTTTTTTTTGTTTTGTTTTTCTTTCTCATGGTTTCTCCCATTTGTTATAATTCTTCTATGCAACATGACTAATGTGAAAATGTGTTTAATAGGAATGTATGTGTAGAGTCCATATCACATTGCATGTTGTCTTGGGGAGGGAAGGTGTAATGGTAATCAAAGTAGGCTTTTTTATTTATTTTCTCTTCTGGAATGCTGAGGTAATCAAGTAGCTTTGATGAGTCCTGCCTTTCAAATGTAATTGTGGTGCAAAGGGAGACTTTTTTGCTGTTTTTTGTTTGAGTGCTTCTCAGCACTGAGGTAATCAAGTGCCTTTGAGTCTTGCCTTTGTTTCAATGGGGAGTCTTTGACTTAATCAAGTGTCTTTGAAGACTAGCTTAAGAAACAAGAAAGCTCCAGGACCCTGAGAAGGGTATATATGACCTGAGGTTGGCATTTTGTTTTGGGGCTCTCACTCACTGGAAGAGTGTCTTGTGATTTGACCAGATGAGACTCTGGGTAGCCATCACAGAGCCCCCTGGCTTTGAAAACCCATATGTTGTTGTTTCACTCTCTGGTAACTCTGTGTATTGCTATAGTTAGATGGGTAGAAGCCTGTCTACTGGTTTGTGTTTATTTGCTCTGTTTATATAAAGTATGTTTGTAATTTCTGTTTGTCTACTCCCTGAAGTTCAGGGTGCTGGCTTTTTTTCCCCTGAACTTAGTGAATGACATATATATGTTTAAATAAAGTAAGATTGTTAACCCTTTAAAGTTGCTTTCCTTAGAAAAGCAGATCAAAGAACCTTTGGTAGCAGCCCTCCTCTGTGCTGGTATTGTTGGTCTTTTATACCTCCATAGCAGTTTCTAGCAACGTTGTTGCTACAGAGGGGGAAGGTAGGAGGAGAAAATTTAAAACTTACAAAAATGAATGTTAAAAACTAAAAATAACTAATTTAAAAAAGAACGAGAAAAAAGAAGCAAAGCTAAGTGATTATAAAATTATGAGCTTCGGGGGCAGAGCCAAGATGGCAGCAGGAAACCAGAGACTAGCATGAGCTCCTTGCCGAGTCCCTCCAAAAACCCATTAAAAATGGCTCTGAACCAATTCTAGAACTGCAGAACCCACAAAAACAGCAGAGGGAAGCAGGGTTCCAGGCCAGGACAGCCTGGATGGTCTCTGGGTGAGGTCTATTCTACACAGAGCAGGGAGCTGGGAGCTGGGAATGGAGCAGAGCAGAGTCCGTGTGAATGGCGTGGAACAACCAGACCAGGAGCCAGGCGGAGCATGCCCTAGTGACCTGAATCAGTGAGTTGCGGCAGTTACCAGACCTCTCAACCCCCAAACACCAAAGACAACAGAGAAGGTTAGTGGGAAAAGCTGCAGGAGTGGAAGGAGTTCTCGGTTTGGCTACTGGCCCCGGGGGCAGCGGAGGTGGGGCAGCTACAGCTGCAGTTGCTTCTGGCCCCAGGCCCACCTGGTGGGAGGAATTAAGTGGCAGATCAGAGCAGGAGTGCACAGCCTGCTTAAGATTTAAGCCCAGTCCGGGTTGGGGGTTCTTGGGGAAGGAGGAGTGCTGGTGTGGCAGAGCTAGCACCTCCCCCCCAAAAGTGGAACATAGAACTCTCTAGTCTACAAGCAATCATACCCCGCTGAAAAATTCAAGGGTCAAGTTAGTTGGTTGGGAATATGGCCAGGCAGCAAAAACACACTCAGATTCAGTCTCAGACTTTGGATTCTTTCTTTGGTGACAAAGAAGACCAAAATATACAGACAGAAGAAGTTAACAAAGTCAAAGAGCCTACAACAGAAGCCTCCAAGAAAAACATGAACTGGTCCCAGGCCATGGAAGAGCTCAAAAAGGATTTGGAAAAGCAAGTTAGAGAAGTAGAGGAAAAATTGGGAAGAGAAATGAGAAGGAAGGATGCGAGAAAACCATGAAAAACAAGTCAATGACTTGCTAAAGGAGACCCAAAAAATACTGAAAAATACACTGAAGAAAACAACACCTTAAAAAATAGACTAATTCAAATGGCAAAAGAGCTCCAAAAAGCCAATAAGGAGAAGAATACCCTGAAAGGCAGAAGTAGCCAAATGGAAAAGGAGGTCCAATGGACTACTGAAGAAAATACTACCTTAAAAATTAGCTTAGAGCAAGTGGAAGCTAGTGACTTGATGAGAAATCAAGATATTATAAAACAGAACCAGAGGAATGAAAAAATGGAAGACAATGTGAAATATCTCATTTGAAAAACCACTGACCTGGAAAATAGATCCAGGAGAGATAATTTAAAAATTATTGGACTACCTGAACGTCATGATCAAAAAAACAGCCTAGATATCATCTTTCAAGAAATAATCAAGGAGAACTGCCCTGATATTCTAGAGCCACAGGGCAAAATAGAAATTGAAAGAATCCATCGATCGCCTCCTCAAATAGATCCCCAAAAGAAATCTCCTAGGAATATTGTCGCCAAATTCCAGAGCTCCCAGATCAAGGAGAAAATACTGCAAGCAGCTAGAAAGAAACAATTTGAGTATTGTGGAAACATAATCAGAATAATCCCAGATCTGGCAGCTTCTACATTAAGAGATCGAAGGGCTTGGAATACGATATTCCGGAGTTCAATGGAGTTAGGATTAAAACCCAGAATCACCTACCCAGCAAAACTGAGTATCATGCTCCAAGGCAAAATATGGATTTTCAATAAAATAGTGGACTTTCAAGCTTTCTCAGTGAAAAGACCAGAGTTGAATAGAAAATTTGACTTTCAAACACAAGAATCAAGAGAAGTATGAAAAGGTAATCAAGAAAAAGAACAAGAAAAAGAAATTGCAAGGGGATTACTAAAGTTGAACTGTTTTGTTTACATTCCAACATGGAAAGGTGATGTGTATGATTCATGAGACCTCAGTATTAGGGTAGCTGAAGGGAATATGCATATATATATATATATATATATATATATATATATATGTATAAGTGAATGTGTATGTGTGGATATATGTATGGATATATATGTATATATATATGTGTGTGTGTGTGTGTGTGTATATATATATATATATATATATACACATATACAGAGAGAGAGAGAGAGAGAGAGAGAGAGAGAGAGAGAGAGAGAGAGAGGACACAGGGTGAGTTGAAGATGAAGGGAACATACCTAAAAGAAATAAAATCAAATTAAGGGATGAGAGAGGAATATATTGAGAGAGGGAGATAGGGAGAGATAGAATGGGGTCGATTATCTCAAATAAAGGTGGCAAGAGGAAGCAGTTCTGGGGGAGGAGGGGAGAGGGCAGGTGAGGGGGGAATGAGTGAATCTTGCTCTCATCACATTTGGCCTGAGGAGGGAATACCATACATACTCAATTGGATATCTTACCATACAGGAAAGAAGAGGGAAGAAGATAAAAAAGGGGGGAGATGATAGAAGGGAGGGCAGATGGGGGTGGAGGTAATCAAAAACAAACACTTTTGAAAGGGGACAGGGTCGAGGGAGAAAATTCAATAAAGGGGGATGGGTTGGGAAGGAGCAAATTACAGTGAGTCTTTCACAACATGAATATTGTGGAAGGGTTATACACAATGAGACACATGTGGCCTGTGTTGAATTGCTTAACTTCTTAGGGAGGGTGGGTGTTAAGGGAGGAGGGGGGAGAATTTGGAACTTAAAGTTTTAAAAACAGATATTCAAAAACAAAAAAAAAGTTTTTGCATGCAACTAGAAAATAAGATACACAGGCAATGGGGCTTAGAAATTTATCTTGCCCTACAAGAAAGGAAGGGAAAAGGGGATGGGAGGGGAGTGGGGTGACAGAAGGGAGGGCTGACTGGGGAACAGGGCAACCAGAATACATGCCATCTTGGAGTGGGGGGGAGGGTAGAAATGGGGAGAAAATTTGTAATTCAAACTCTTGTGAAAACCAATGCTGAAAACTAAATATGTTAAATAAATAAATTAAATTAAAATAAAATAAAATAAAATAAAATTATTCAGTCAAAAAGGGAGTAAAAAAGGCCAACACTTTCTTTTTAAACCAGAGTTGGTTACATTTCTCACTTCTATTCCTAATTGCTGTCAAAAAGTAAGGAGTAAGGGAAAAAAAATATGGGACTTAGATGATTGGGTAAAATAGGAAACACTGGAAGGCAGTATTATTTATAGTATATAGTCACTTGTTATACTCATTAACATGACTATTATTTATTAATGCTGTATAGTTACAATTCAAGAGAATTGAATGAAAAAGAAAAAGAACAATAAACTAAAATCATTCGGAATGAAAGTTTTCCCACATTTTTTATACAGGGGGCATTTCAATTCAGAGTAGACATTGACACAGACTATTCAAAAGTTATTAAATTTGATATTTCTCTATAGTGTGAATACATATAATATTTTAACACTGATTACTAAAATCTGGAGAATTTTCAGTTTTTGATGCTTGAAATAGTGCCCATATAATGAATACACAATTGTTTTTTTAATTACTAAAGCATAGCATTATATCATTTAAAGAGTAGAATTATAAGTGATGGTAAGATGGAGGAAAGTTGCCACTCACTTAATAAACAGGGAGCAACTTGGGTGGGAAACAACAACAACATTGGCAACAACAGCAACACAACAAAAGAAAAACTTTGACACAAGATTAATAGCTAGCATAAGCTTATGTATGAAAGACCCACAAATTCTAAGAACCAATACCTCAACAGAAGATTTTTACTACCTTAAAATAGCATCTATAATAATTCTGTTCATTTTTAGTAGTTTAAAAAATCATAAAAAAATAACACTGTTTACTTTTCTATGTGGTGCTCAGCTTCTCTAGACAAATTTATCTTCAGTTTCATATTGTTTCCACTGTTTTGCAAAGACATTTCTATTGCCCAATGACTCTCATCTCTATAAAAGTTTCCTGGTGTGTCCTTATCAAAATGGCCAATAGCTTGATAGCTTGATTTCTAATATATACATATGTATATATATATATACCATATATTTCTAATACATAGAGCAAACATTCTTACTTTTTTCATGGATCGTTTAGAATAATGTTAAATGCAAAAAATACATAGGATTACAAAGGGAACCAATTATATTTAACATAGTTATCAAAGTAAAAGGGAGTATACCCACATTTTCTAAATTGGAAGTACTCTGCTTCTGGGAGGAAATGTGTTGCATTCTCCTACCATATGGGAGAAAGTAGCTTCCTCAACTTACTGTGCTTGGAACAGGCTTTGTCTTTAAAATCTACAGACTAGGACAGTCTCCCTCTGTCTTTGTTACTGTCTTCAGAGGGTGAAGACAACATACAGTTCACCCACATTGAGGGTGACATGAATGAAAGGGGGATACCTTGATTCTCTCATTTTAGGTCCAATGACTTGGTATATTTTATGCTTCTGTTCTGTTGTTCTTAGGTCTGATTACCAGAGAATGAGGCTATAAGGGGCTGAGGGTTATTCTTCCCATTTGTTACTGATTATTTTTGTGTATATATGTATGTATATGTAGATATGTATGTATACATATCTATTTATTTATTTATACATATTTACATATATACTATATCTTTAATATTCATTTGTAAAAGCTAAGTTAATGGGTAAATGGAAGTGGGTGCAGGGAATCCGCCCTTACAGTTGTAGGGATATCATTGCTAGGAGCTGGCACCATTGGCAGAGAGCCTTAACAACCCTCCATTCCCCTTAAAAGTACCATAGAACTCTGAGAGAGGGGAGAAATGTAACATTTGTGGCCTTAAGGCAGTGAGGACCAGGTTAGTCAGTGTTATATCATAATGTTAATGTTAAAAGTTCTAATTTCATGGACCTTTTGATATCTTTCCATAGTTCCTTTACCTAGATGAATGCTTTCAAAATATTGAGTAAATCCTTTGGGAAAAATCTCTGAAATAAGACTGAAAAATATTTTATAGGATAAGGAGATATACCATCATTTGCTCTATTAAGGAATATCCAAAAATGAGATCACAGGTACATTTACATATATATACATAGGCATATATATGCATATATATCCATTTTTGATTGAAACTAGAATTCTATTTATTTCATTATCTCTACAGTTATGAAAGGTTAAAATCTAGAAAGAATATTGAAGAGAAGGGGAAGGGGATATTTTTATTTATTATCTCTCACTATTTGACTGTATCAAAATGCTTTTCTAAGTACTCACTGAAATAAATAATGCAGAATATTGAGACAACTTCTCTGGACATAACACATAGGAAAGATCTAAGAAAGGATTCTGAGTATTATTCGTAACAGACTTTTAAAAAAGTCATAATGTCATGAGGAAAATAATGGTACTCATCTCCTTTTCTCTATACATGCCAACAGTTTGATCCCTGAATAGTGAGTATAAGTGGGCATATTGATACTTCAGTAAATAAGATTTCTATTTTAGTATAATAGAAGACATTTTTTTCATATTTATTCTTTTTATCAACAGAGGAATTTAAAGGCATTACAGAACATCATATCTACCAAAGTTTTTGGTCGCTGGAAAGATTTTTAAAATGTTTGGAATTATATCACCTTGCTATTTGTTTGGCTGAATTTTAATGACATTATAATGAATACTCAGCAAACATAAATATAAAGAATAGGAGGTATTTCTCCTCCTGAACCTAAACATCTAATTACTGTGATAGCCCATTAAAGCAATTTCTCTGAAGTATTTTTCTTATCTTCTTTTTAATATACAATTATTTAAATGGATATTATGTCCAATTCAGCATAAGTACAATAGAACTTATTGATTCCATCAGATTATTCAAAATAATTCTTCAAAGCAACTCCTAGTACCTCATCTAATGGATGAAAAATATTAGATGATCAAACCAGGGTTAATAAAAAAAGTGATATCTGATATTTTGAGTTGATTAAATTTTACTTTTTTATACTATACGACTTACTGAAATGTGAGTCTTTCACTTTGGCCCTCCTAGCAATCTGGTGCAATTCACTTAAATCCCTGACTTAACATGACTGACTAGTGATAGAAGGAGGGAAAAGTCAAATCATTTGATCCTTTGAGGTACTAAGAACAGTTGTTCCTTCTCATGAAATTGATTGCTTGTAAATGGTTCCCAGATGCCTAATGTTTATTAGGAGGAGCTACTAAATTCATCTAATATGGTTTCATTTAACAGAAGCTTTTGTTAAACAAGTATGGGTTAGCAAACAACTACATATATATGTATATGTATGTATGTGTATGCATATATACATACACACATATATACATATGCATATAACATATATACATATAACATACACACACACACACACACACACACACACACACACACACACATATATATATATATGTAATACTGGATTCCTCTTGAATGCCTAGTAGGGTGCTTCTTTGGATTCCTACCAGAACTGCAGAGGCATTTCATTGGAAAATAATAAAATATAGTGCCCTACGGTTGAATTCACAATATAACTAAAACAATGTGTTAATTGTATAAATGTTTAATGTCACAAATGCAATAGTTTCCATGTCTGAAACTTTTTCCAGACTCCTTATGACCTGGGCCAGTTTGGCCCTTGTTATGTAATCTGATGCCTCTCTGATCCTAGAGGTTCTCTATTTCACTGGTCAGCTTCACATGGGGGTGGCGGAGATTGTGTGGCTGTGGTGGCAGGAGCAGCAGGATGCTCCTGCGGCTGCTTCCAGAGCTACAGCTGTGGCTGCTTCCTGAGTCCCTGGCTCACACATTGGGAAGAATCGAGTGGTAGACCAGAGCTGGAGTGCAAGGCTTGTTTACCCTGCTTGGATCTGGGTTGCAGTCCTGCTTGGTGGTTCTTGGGGGAGGAGGAGAGCTGTGGCAGAGCTTGCATTGACAGTGGAGTAGAAGTAGTTATGAAAACAACAGCACGAGGTCCCTAAAGCTTGGGACAAAGCACTCTCTATTCTACAAGCAGTCATACCCTTACATAAAGCTTAAAGGTCAAGTAGTTGGCTGGGAACATGGCCAGGCAGCAAAAAAGGACGCAGACTCAGACTCAGACTCTAGAATCTTCTTTTGGTGAAAAAGAAGATCAAAATATATAGCCAGAAGAAGTCAACAAACTCAAAGAGTCTACAGCAAAAGCCTCCAAGAAAAATATGAATTGGTCCTAGGGCATGGAAGAGCTCAAAAAGGATTTGGAAAAGGAAGTAAGAGAAGTAGAGGAAAAATTGGGAAGAGAAATGAGAGTGATCCAAGAAAACCATGAAGAACAAGTCAATGTCTTGCTAAAGCACACCCAAAAATACTGAAGAAAATAACACTTTAAAAAATAGACTAACCCAAATGGCAAAAGAGCTCCAAAAAGCCAATGAGAAGAACAATGCCTTGAAAGGCAGAATTAGCCAAATGGAGAAAATACTACCTCAAAAATTAGTTTGGAGCAATTAGAAGTAAGTGACTTCATGAGAAATCAAGATATTATAAAACAGAACCAAAGGAATGAAAAAAATGGAAGACAATGTGAAGTATCTCATTGGAAAAACCACTGACCTAGAGAATAAATCCAGGAGAGATAATTTAAATATTTAAATTTAAATATTTAATAAAATATTAAAATTACTACCTGAAAGCCATGAACAAAAAAAGAGCCTAGATATCATCTTTCAAGAAATTATCGAGGAAAAGTGCCCTGATATTCTAGAGCCGGAGAGCAAAATGGAAATTGAAGGAATCCAATGATCACCTGCTGAAAAAGATCTCAAAAAGAAAACTCCTAGGAATTTCATAGCCAAATTCCTGATTTCTCAGGTCAAGGAGAAAATAATACAAGCAGCCAGAAAGAAACAATTTGAGTATTGTGGAAACACAATCAGGATAATACAAGATCTAGCAGCTTCTACATTAAAGGAGCTAAGGGCTTGGAATATGATATTCTGGAGGTCAAAGAAGCAAGGATTAAAACAAAGAATCACCTACCCAGCAAACCTGAGTGTAATGCTCCAAGGCAAAATATGGATTTTCAATAAAATAGAGCACTTTCAAACTTTCTCGATGAAAAGACCAGAACTGAATAGAAAATTTGACTTTCAAGCACAAGAATCAAGAGAAGCATAAATAGGTAAACAAGAAAGAGAATTCATAAGGGACTTACTAAAGTTGAACTGTTTTGTTTACATTCCTACATGGAAAGATGATGTGTGTAATTCATGAGACCTTTCTCAGTATTATGGGAGTTGAATGAAATATACATATATCTACACAGAGGGCACAAGGTGACTTGGATATGAAGGGATGATATCTAAAAAATAAAATAAAATTAAGGGATGAGAGAGGATTATAATGAGAGAAGGAGAAAGGGAAAGATAGAATGGGATAAATTATCTCACATTAAAGTGGCAAGAAAAAGCAGTTCTGTTGTGAGGGAAGAGGGGGCAGGTGAGGTGGATGAGTGAATCTTGCTCTCATTGGATTTGACTTGATGAGGGAATGACATACACACTCAATTGGGTATATTACCCCACAGGTAAGTTGGGGGGTAAGGGGATAAAAAAGGAGCCATGATAGAAAGGAGGACAGAAAATGGGAGGAGGTAATTAAAAGCAAACACTTTTGAAAAGGGACAGGGTCAAGGGAGAAAACTGAATAAAGGGGGACAGGATAGGATGGAAGAAAATATAGTTAGTCTTTTACAACATGAGTACTGTGGAAGTGTTTTACATAATGATACATGTGTGGCCTATGTTGAATTCTTTGCTTTCTTATGGAGGGCGGGTGGGAAGGTATATCATTAAGTCAGAATTCATGACTTCAAAGATAACCATGAATATGCCTGAATGGTCCAGAATCGCAGGATATAAGGAATTCTCTAAGTAGAAGGCAGAAGAGTTAAAGCATTTATTGAAACTCAAAAGTAGCAGACTCATGGATCAGTGTCTCCAATTCAGCAAGCCAAGCCATATTGGTGTTTTCCCTGCCCAATGCCAGGGCCTTCCAGCAAGAAAACCACCCACTGGCCTCAAGCCCCTGCTCAGCACTCTCCAGTCTCCATTTGGGTTGGTCCTGCTTTTTTGTAGTGCCTGCCACCATCACCGCTTCCACACTTCTGCCACAATCTGCAAGCTGTATTCCGGCTAGCTGACTGCTTCCTCTCTCCTTCAGCTCTTAACTGCTCTCACCAACTGCCTCATGAACTGCCTCTCCAACTGCCTCTTAGCTCTGCTCCAACTGTTCAGCAAGCTCCTCCCACCACAGGCTTCCATTTGTTCCAGTCCTAGCCACTCCCCCCAGGACCCTGAGAGCCCTGCCCCAGAAGCCCACTCAAATGGGCGGGGAAGATCTTCCCATTCACTGATTGCCTTTAATTTTGGCCCCAGAGTCTTTCATGTCCATTTCACAGGTCAATGGGAAACTGGTGGCAATAATACCATAACGATAAAAATCTTGGGGTAAGGGGCGAAGGTCTAATTTTCCATATCTTCTTCTTGCTGAACTTGGACATAGAGCTGTCCTTGCTCCAAGAGTCCCATTCCAGAGGTCAGTTCTTTAGCAAGCTGGCAGGAATTCCAGGAATGCTAGGTGCTTAGTCATCTAAAAGTGTAGGATACTTAAGCCTAAAGGAGACAGAACTAGCAACAAGGTTAACCAAAACAAAAAATGAAAGAGTAGGCAAGTATGGGCTATTATACTTCAAATAAAATCATCCCCATTCTGGTTGAGACTCCAGTTATACAAAAATTCAATCTCATAGCCTAACTAAAGTAGGAAATGTTTCTTTTCAAAGGGAACACAATAAGGAAACTAAGTCAGAAGGGTCCCATCCTGGATGTACACTAGGATTGCCCTCCAGGCCTTTTCCCCAGATACAAACTTTCATCTGTTAATCATACAAGATCGCCTTCCCTATGAGTGGCTCACTGTGGCATTTATCAGCATCAGCCATACTTCTGGAATCCATGAATCTACTATTACAGCCCTATTCACAGTAAAATATATGGTTCAGGGGTGCGATTCAGTAATTATATTCCCATGAGTAAACAACTGTTACAGTGTTGTCCTTCCCATGGGCTATGACTTCTGCAGCCTTTGGAATATCATCCTGTTTCCATTTTACCCATACCTTAGCTCCCAAATTTATTCCATCAGTAGAACCAAAACTTTCCTTTCCTCTGAGAGTTATTTTGGAAGGAGGGTCAGTTTTCACAAAGGGTATTTTTTCACAGGGGATAATAACCACTTGGACTATCCTATCATTTCTACAGAATTGTACAGGTTTTTTATCCAAATTCTGGAGTGTCACAACAATTTCTCTTTGATAATTAGAATCTATCACTCCAGCCAATACATGTACTCCTTGAGCTGCTAATCCTGGCTTAGGTAATATCTGTCCAAAATGATTCCTGGGGATTCTCAAACACACCCCAGTAGAGGTTTTTCTTATCTCTTTCCTGTTCAACTGAAAATTCTCTATACAATGTAAATCATATCCCACCGAACCAGGTGTTCCTCGGCACAGTGGTGGGACATCTTCCCTCACAGTTCAAAATTCAATATTTTGGATCTCATGTGCTTGCTGTTTTCTAATCTTCAGATTTGGGTCATCATTCTGGCTAAAAGTATGCTCCCTCTTAAGGGCCTATTATTCAAATTACATAAGGCAGTAGACAAATTATCCTGCCAATGTCGATATGAATTATTAGAGCTTAATTTTCTTAGTTTTTCTTTCAACAATCCATTCATTCTTTCAATTAGCCCAGATGCTTGTGGGTAATATGGAATATGATATATCCACTCTATATTACTTAGTACACAATGTCTTTTCATTTCATTTTTCTTGAAATGTGACCCATTGTCACTTTGAATCTGCATCAGGGTTCCATAGTATAAACTTACAATATCTAGGGTTTTACAGGTGTTTTTTCTGAGTTGCATCCTTATAAGGACAAGCCACTAGTACACCTGAATATGTGTCAACACATGTACATATATATTTACATCCTTTATCTTGGGGTAATGGTCCAATATAATCTATCTGCCAAATTTGGGTTGGAATTTTTCCCCTTGCTATTTCTCCAGTTACTATCCTAGGAACAGTTCGTTCTTTTTCTAATTGGCATATACAACACTCCTCTGTTATTTGTTTTAACAATTCATGAGAGATACTAATACCTCGATCCTGGGCCCATTGATGGGTGGCCTGGACCCATAAATGGCTGGCAGTCTGGTGGACCCATTTTGCTAAGACTGGGTCATCAGTTTGAGGTTGAGTAGGGACAATACGTTTAGTAGCAATCTTTGCTAGCCGATCCGCATGTGCATTGTACTCATGTTGTGGTGTGGTCAGGGTCGCGTGAGCATGAACGTGAAAAACTGATGAACTCCTAACCAGAGACATATCCTGTATATCTTCCCATAACTCTTTACCCCAAACTTGTTTGCCATGAATCTCCCAATTCTGATTCCTCCATATAGGCATTCACGTAACTTAACCCATTAGCTACCGCCCATGAGTCAGTAAATATATGACACTGTCCTCCTTTCTCTGTTTTGATGGCTTGATGCACTGCCATCAGTTTGGCATATTGGCTACTTCTACCTATTCCAGAACTTTCCAGAGTTTGCTTAGTACAGGGGTTATAGGCTACTGCTTTCCAATGTCTCTTATGTCCCAAATATTTTGCTGTCCCATCAATAAACCAAGCATGTTTCTTCTGTTCCACAGTTAGTCCATCATATCCATTATTCCACTTCACTGAGGACGGTACCAACTGCTGCTTAAGTTCGGGGGGGGGTTCATTCCCCTCAGTGTCAATGTTCACTTGTTTGCTACAGATTCATGTAGAGCAGAAACTCCACTTTTGCCTGCTCTCGACCTACTCTGAATATACCACTTCCATTTGATTATGCTCACCTCTTGCACATGTCCAATTCTGTGGGAAGCTGGGGTACTCATTACCCAAGTCATAATTGGAATTCTAGGCCTTAATACCACTTCATGACCCAGAGTTAGTTGCTCAGTTTCTACCAAAGCAATATGCAGCTAACAGCTGCTTCTCAAAAGGTGTATATTGCATTCCAGGTGAAGATAGTTTCCTTGACCAAAATCCTAAAGTAAACTTCAGCTTTGTTGCTTTTGCCATGAACTCCAATTCGCATAGTCACCTTGCACAGTCACTTGTAACTCCACTGGCCCATTTTGCATAGGTCATAAATCCAGGGCTAATTGTATAGCAGCCTTTGCTTCCTCAAAAGCTCTACTTTGTTCAAACCCCCAATCAAATTTGTATTTCTTCCTGATGACTTTATACAAAGGTTTCAAAATCTGTCCCAAGTGTGAGATGTGGTGTCTCCAATAGCCCTATGAACTTTTGGGCCTCTTTCTTATTAGCAGGGGTAGGAAAATCCTGGATTTTTTGTTGAGCTTGTGGGAGAATTTCTTGGAGTCCTTTATCCCACTGTATCCCCCAAAATTTTACAATTTGAGCTGGCCCTTTAACCTTTGCAAGGTTAATGTCGCATCCTTTGCTTTTCATATGGTCAATTAATAGTGTCAAACTCTTCTCCACTTCTTTTATATTTTCTCCCTGTATCATGATGTCATCTATGTAGTGGGTAAGCTGTACACCAGGTAACTTTAATTCATCTAAATGCTCAGCTACAATACTGTGGCAAATAGTTGGGCTATGAAGATATCTTTGTGGCAGGTGTGTAAATGTACACTGTTGGCCTTGCCAAGTAAAAGCAAACTGGTCCCATTGCTTGGGGTCTATTAGGATCGTAAAGAAGGCATTGGCCAAATCAATAACTGCATACAAAGGCCCTTCATGTTTCTGTATTCTCTCCATTAAAGTAACAGTGTCTGGAACAGCAGCCTACAGGGGAGGAGTCACTTTGTTCAGCTGTCTATAATCTACTGTCATCTTCCACATTCTATCTGACTTTTGAACTGGCCAGACAGGGTTGTTCCATTGAGTAGTGGTAGGGACTAACACTCCCACTTCAACACATTCTTTTATATTACTGGCAATTTCATCTTGCCCACCTGGCACATGATATTGCCTCAAAGCAATTACCTCAGAAGGTTCAGGCAAAGTGACTGGATCCATCTTTATTTTCCCCACTAAGACTGCATTAACACCTATTTTCCTCACAGCAAATTGGTATTTCCCTTCAGGTAAATTCAAGGTCATACCATTCAATATATCTATCCCAATGATGTATTCAGGGATCGTCACAATAACCACAGTATATTCTTTCTCGGGCAATTGTCCAATTTTCATCATCAATTTAACTTGTTTGGCTGACATTTCAGCCCCTCCTAATCTCGTGATGGTAATAGGAGTTCCATGGCTGAACTTGTCTGGATTTCCATACATTAGGGTGGCCTCTGCCCAAGTATCGATTAATGCCCTAGTTACTGTATTTGACCCGTTTTTCCAACATATGGTCAAGTTAATGTGGGGTCTGCAATCAGCCTGTGTATTTCCTTAATTTGGACTGGGGCTTGGCCTGTTTCTTGTATTCCCTAACATGTGATTCACTTGGATGTGAGGGTTCAGTGTCTGTAGTATCTACAGGACCAGTTCTTATTTCCCTGTTTTGTCTGTTATCAAGTCCTTTATCTCTGTACATTCTGTACAATTCATTGGTTGGAATGCCGTCTATCATTTCAAAGTCTATCCCTGCTCTCAACAGAGCAGTGAACATTTCTTTTCTGGTCACTCTAATTTGGTGCCAAATTCACTGGCTATTCACTCTCCTCTCTCAGGGAGATACATCCCTTCCCCAGTCTCCTAAATCACTTAACTATAAAATCTTATCTATCACCACCAAAGACAGCTCCCTATTCCCCAAATAACACGGTCAAAATTAGGTGTTTATAAGCAGGAGGAACTGTCCCAACTATTAAATTCCTATGAGGGACTCCCAAGGGATCATCGTAATATCTGTCTTCAGTTCCTGCCATGATAGCAGTCTTCATTGCCTCCTCCTTTAGTTTTATGATACAATCTCTAAGTGAATACCAAGGTTTATTCTCAGTGGGCCACATAGAATCAGTAGCATATCTCTTATTGTATCCCTCAAGGGCTAACGCCAATGGATTATTCTTGCCATCACCATCTCTTTGCTGATGATATTCCCTAAATGCTTACTGAACTAGAGGATTGTGGCTGATACCTATGAATCTCATACAATCCAACCTATCTACTGATATTCCATCGGCCCCTTGATCACTGAGTCTTACCATCCAACATATTAACAGTTTTCCCATTCTTTGGGTGAATCTACTCAAAACGTCTGTGATATCTTGCTGTGAAAAATCTTCCTGAATTTCCATCATAACTGAATTGTCACCTTGGGTTTCTGTCCTCTTTCTTTGTATGGGATGAATGTTTGTCTGAGTATTTGACTATCTCTCATTCTCTATGTAAGGGACATCCTGAACCCTAGTAGTGTTTTGTGCCTCAGCCCCTGACATTGTCTCATTTTCTCTCCACTCCTTTCCCCTGCCACCGTGGCAAGGACAAAGCAGGCAGTCAGGCTCAACCTGGGCTGGGTTGCAATTCACTCTTGGCTTATTTGGCCTTCTGTTGCTTCTAGCCACATTAACGGAAAAATTCTCATTTGAGTCAGTAGACTCTTGAGCAACAGTTTATTCTCCTGCTATCTGAGATTCCCCTTCTTGCCTTGGCGTAGGAGTGCCCCCATTTCTTTCACTTAATCTCAATCTTTCATATACTAGCCAGTAGGCTGATAACACTATCCAGCTTTGCTTAGATAGTGATGCCCCTGATTGAATTCTGACCTCTTGTAAACATCTTTCCAAATCCCTGGGATCTCCTCTCTGTAGCCTTGGTTCCCAGTTTTCCCAGAGTCCAGATCTTTTAGCCCATTCCTTTGCTAGGGAGGAATAAAATTGATCCTCCCACCCTGGGATGGTTATCTCTTCCTCTGAAGTTCTGCTTCTAAAAAGAGATCTTATACCTAGTGATGCCATCCACCTAGTCGCCAGATATATCATTAAGGCAGAATTCACGACTTCAAAGATAACCATGAATATTCCTGAATGGTCCAGAATCACAGGATATAAGGAATTCTCTAAGTAGAAGGCAGAGGAGATAAAGCATTTATTGAAACTCAAAAGTAGCAGACCCATAGACCAGTGTCCCCAACTTGACATCCTGGCAAGAACCTTCCAAAACCACTATACCCATCTCACAATAGTGACCAGGAGGCCACAGAAAAACATTATGGTAGCAAGCCAAGCCATACTGGTGCTTCTACCCCCCAATGCCAGTGTCCCTCCAGCAAGAAGACCACCCACTGGCCTCAAGCCCCTGCTCAGCATTCTCCAGTCTCCACAAGGGTCAGTCCTGCTTTTTTTGTAGCACCTGCCACTGTCATCGTGGCTTCTGCACTTGTGCCGCAATCTCCAAGCTGTGCTCCAGCTAGCTGACTGCTTCCTCTCACCTTCAGCTCTTAACTGCTCTCACCAACTGCCTCACCAACTGCCTCTTAGCCCTGCTCCAATTGCTCAGCAAGCTCCTCCCACCACAGGCTTCATGTCATCACATGGACCAGAACTCAGACGCCTACCATTTGCTCCAATCTTAGCCACTCCCCCCAGGACCCTGAGAACCCCGCCCCCGAAGCCCACTCAAATGGGCAGGAAAGGTCTTCCCATTCACTGATTGCCTTTACAGAAGGGAAGAAGGGAGAGAATTTGCAATTCAAAGTTTTAAAATCAGATGCTAAAAAGAAAAAGTTGCTTTTGCATGCAACTGAGAAATAAGATATATAGGGAATGGAGAATAGAAATCTATCCTGCTCTACAAGAAAGTAAGGGGAAAGGTGATGGGGGGAGTGGGGTGGCAGAAGGGAGGGCTGACTGGGGAATGGGGCAATCAGAATATATGCCATCTTGTAGTGGGGGGGAGGATAGAAATGGGGAGAAAATTTGTAACTCAAAATCTTGTGGAAATGAATGTTGAAAACTAAAATATTAAATAAATAATAAAATTAAAAGAAAAAAAAGAGCTGCAGTAGAGAACAGTCTATGGAAACAAGGAATGCAAGAGGCAGGCTCTGGCAAAATTCAGGTGCCTCTTATCCTATTATCTGCATTATGGGAAAACCCCCAAATAGGAAAAAGACCTTTGATTTTTTGCAAGAGGATTCTTTATTACAGCAATAAAAGTAACCTGAGTTAACTGCAATTGTTATATCATATAAATGGTAGGAATTGAAAAGAACCACAGCACAATGAATCACAGAGCTCTAAGGATATGTAACATGAACTTTTAGACCTTTTGTGATTGTATTTCTGTAACAAGGAGTTCTTAGACTTGTGTGTGTGTGTGTGTGTGTGTGTGTGTGTGTGTGTGTGTGTGTATAAAGCCTATAGACTCTTTCTTAGAGTGATGTTTAAATGCATAAAATAAAATATATAGGTTCACAAAGAAACCAATTTCATTGAAATACAACTATAAATTTTATATATTTTTTAAGTTCACAGATGCCAGGTTAAGAACACTTAGGGTAATATCAGTGAATATAGAAAAAGCAGGTGAATTTATTTTAGCAGTTGTAGCACCCATAAATATTGCTTGCTACTTTTGTGTCTCTGTTGAGTTTTCAGGTAGTATAATTTTTAAAATTAAAAATGACTGATGGCTCCATAAATGATGCTTCTAACATTGACTGCTATTGTAATCATCTTGGGAAAACTAATTTTTTAATTTTTGAATATGAGACTTCTAAATTAGTTCACATGTACACTAGATGTCATGATAACTACCTAGATTCTGTTGACTCCATTTTTTTACTATAAACTTTCCCAATCTTGCCAATGCTTTCTCTATATCTCTGGCATCTGTCTCTGTTTCCACACATGCACCATCAACCTAATTCAGGACTTCATAACATTTTCCACCAACTATTGCAGTAGACTCTTAATAACCCCTGCCTCATGTCTCTTCTCTCTACAAATAGTCTTCCACAGGTCACAAAATTATCTTTTTAAATTATTTTTTCTGCCTTTGTTAGCTGCATGAACAAAGATGATCAATGGCTCTCTATTACCTCTAATATCAACTGCAAGTAACATTGTCTATCCTTTAAATCTCTTTCCAACCTGTCCCTTTGCTTCCTTTCAAATTATAAAAGACCCATCAATAAAAATCACAGAGCAAGTGATTACTGTCTTCATCTGAGGTTCTGTAATGGTGAGTGATTTACCACCCTGTCCTTCTCTCTGTATGTTTCACTTTTGGAGTTGTATGGAATTGAAAAAGTGACAACATGGCATAGTAGATAGAATATCCATCCCAGATTCAGGAAGACCTGGGTTCAGTTCTTGCCTCTGATGAATGCTGTGCTTTCTGTTTGACTCAGGGCAAATTATGTCAGACCTTGGGTAATTCTCTAAGATCATGAAGTTTCAGAGTAGATGCTCATTTTCATTGATACAGGTAATTTCTTCGCTGGGAAAATGCTCCATCAATGAAATCACAGGCCTGGTATTGCAAAAACAAATAGTAGAATTGTTTCCCTGTAACTTCCACATATTAGTCTTAGTTATGCTTTCATTGAACCCAGATCTCCACAATTCTTGTAATTCAGTTGTTTCAGTCATGTCTGACTGCTTGTAACCCCATTTGGGGTTTTCTTGGCAAAGATCCTGAAATGGCTTGCCATTTCCTTTTCCAGCTTAATTTGCCAATGAGGAAATTGAGGAAAACAAGATTAAGTGATTTGCTCAGGCTCACACAGCTAGTTAAGTGTCTGAAGCCAGATTTGAACTCAGTTGTTCTAACTCCATGCCTAAGGCTCTATCCACATAGTTACTCACAACTCTTAGATATTCTTTTAAAGTTCCTTTTGAATATAATATTGCTTCTTACAGGAACACTGCAGTGTATCAGAAATAGATTAAATGCAATGTACACACACAAAGCAGAAGGATAAAGAAAGGAAGAAGCAGAAGTCAGCTTAAAGAGTTTGAAAGACTGGAAATTTTGAAATTTGTAGCAAGTTCATCTCAAAAATGGTTTTTGCTTTCGTGACATTATCGACCAAAGATTGCTCACTACTGGTCATTTGCACTTATCAGCAAAGCAAAATATCTAACATAACCCTTCATTCCTTCATTCAAAGAAAGCAGTTGATCAGGATAAATAGGAATGAAAGGTTCTTATGTAGTTAAAATTTATGCCATAAGTAGGCAGCACTTGATCCAGTGGGAGGAAAGAAGAGAGAAATCCAGAAAAGACTGAGAGTCAAATTTTTAGAATTCTAATTTCCAGAATACTTCAGAAATGTGAGCTGAATACAATATGCACTGGCAGGGGACCACTAACTGCTGAACATTTGCAGCTGGACAAAGTAGAGCCAGATGGAAATAGCCAGTGAAAGTACCCTGAAAAAAACTATTAGAGTACAAAATGTTCTAATGATAGAACCCATGGTAAAATAATGTGACAAAGTGGCAGTGTGCTACAATAGTTAGCTAAAATCAGGGACAACAAAAAAGATTTCATGAGTTCATTTTTAAGAACTACTGAACATAGGGTGTGGTCAAGTGGTATTCTGGGATTGTGGAATGATTGTGGTATACTCCAGATCAACTATCTGCTCTTTTTAAAAAGTAAGTATAAATGGTCTTTCCAGTGGAAGAGTAGATGAAAGGATGGGATGAATGTCTTTTTTCTTTTGGACTTATTAGTTGTAACCAATGCTATGAAATTGCTGCCATAAATCCAGTGTTTTGGACTGCAGTTGAGTCTTCAGAGTGGTTAGCTTTTCAAGACTGCTCCACTTGCCTATCATTGACATAAAAGGGTGCATGTGCACGTGTGTATACACATAAATATATATATGTACTATATTAACAATTTTATTGCATTAACAAATTGTTTTAACAGAATAATTACCGTGAGAATAAGTTCCCTCTAGAATATCAAGTTTAGCTTTGGATGCCACATTTTGTGCAGGACATTGATAAGCTAAAACTCTTCCAGAACTTGAAGACAAGTATGGTGAAGGCACTGTTTAACATGAGGAAGGGTTCATTTTAAGTAGTTCATCACCAGTATCTTTAAATAATTGAAGGACTCTCATGTATAAGAGAATACATTTTATTTTCTTGGATTGGGAAGAAAAGACAAGGATTAACAGTGGAAGGAAATCTGATTTCAGTATAAGTAAAAGCTTCCCCAAATTTAGGGCTGTCCAGAAATATAATGGGGCACATAAATAAGTAGTGAGTTAATCATTTTGGATGTTTTCAAGAAGACCCTGTGTGATTACATGTATATCATTGACACATTTTCTGTCTCAGAATGTTGGGACTTTCTGATCTCAAAGCAAATTTTCCACTAAAGATTTTGTAAAGGGGACAGGGTCTGATGCAGGAAAATAATTAAAGTCAACCAACGCATTAGAATCAAAGGACAAACTACTTTTTTCAAAAAGAGCATGAATCATGTTGTGATCAGGGACAATAGTTGGAAGATATTCCAACTCAAATTGCAGCTCATCAGAAAACTAAAACTACAGGCAATATGAGAGGCAGAAAATAAGGGTTTAGAGCATGGATTCTAAAGTTAGGGAGTCAAAACAGGATCTGACAAAGAGTGAATGACCTAGGAAGAGAAGCAATGGATATTAGTGAGATGATGGTTGATTATTTACAAATGTAGGATGCTACTCTCACCCTCTACTTATTTCTTCATGTTGCTGTTTCTTTTTTGTGAATTAAAAATACTTACTTTCAAAATTCTTTTTAATAGTCATTTTTACAAAATTTTGAGTTCCCACCCTTTGTAAACAATCTTTTAAAAATTGTTTCAAATTCTCTCCCTCTCTTCAGCCCCTACCCTATTCATTGAGAAGGCAAGCATTATGATATCAATTATACATGTGAAATCATGCTAAGCATATTTCCACATTAGCCATGTTACAAAAAAAGAAGAAAAACAAAAAAAAAACAAAAGCCAAATAAATAATGTGAAAAAATATACTTCAATTACAGTCAGAAATTCATCAGTTTTCTCTCTGGAGGTAGATCACTTTTTTTTTACCATGAGTCCTTTGGAATTGTTGTGATCATTGTATTAATCAGAGTAGCTAAGTCGTTCACAGTTGATCATCCATACAACCTTGCTATATGCAATGTTCTCCTGCTTCTGCTTATTTCACTCTGCCATCAATTCATACAGTTCTTCTCTGTTTTTTTCTGAAACCATCTTACTCATGATTTCTTACAGCACATTCCATCACAATCATAAACCACAAATTGTTCAGCCATTCCCTAATTAATGGACATCTCCCCAGGTTCCAATTCTTTGCCGCCACAAAAAAGAAGTGTTGTATATACTTTTGTACTTAGAAGTAATTTTCCTTTGAGCTCTTTGGAATACAGAACTAGTAGTGATTTTGCTGGGTTAAAAGATACGATTTTACAGACCTTTGGGCATAGTTCCAAATTGTTCTCCAGTTGGTGGATACTATTCAACCAACAATACATTAATATCCCTATTTTTCCACAAAACACTCCAGCATTTGTAATTTTCACCTTCTGTCATGTTAGCCCACCTGATAGGTGTGAGGTGGTACCTCAGAGTTGTTTCAATTTGCATGTCTCTAATCAACAGATTACATTTTTTATATAACTATATATAGCTTTGATTTTTTTCTTCTGAAAAAAAACGTTTGAATCTCGACAATTTGTCAATTGGGGAATGGCTTTTATTTTTAAAATGTGACTTATTTTTCCTAGATATTTGAGAAATACAACCTTTCTTAAAGACACTTGCTATAAAAATTGCTGATATTACTTCTATTCGATGATTGTTGATGTTCAGTCATGTTTCAGTCTTCATGACCTCATTTGGAGTTTTCTTGGCAAAGATATGAGAGTCATTTGCCATTTCCTTATCCATCCCACTTTATAGATGAGAAAAGTGAAGCAAATAAGGTTGAATTACTTGCCCAGGGTCACGTAGCTAGCAACTGTTTGAGGCCAGATTTGAAGTCAGGAAGAGCCTTCATGATTTCAAGCCCAGTGTTCTACCCACTATGCCATCTAGCTGCCCCTATCTAAGATAAATTTTTAGCAAAATATAGTTTCACTGATTATATATTTTAATTAGATTTATTATTACTTTTGCTTTGTCTGAGATCATGACTGCTACTCCTGCCATTTTTATTTCAGCTGAAGTATAATAGATTCTGCTATAGCCCTTTACTTTAACTCTATGTGTATGTGTCTTTTTGTTTCAAGTGTATCTCTTGTTAACGGCACATTGTTGGATTCTAGTTTCTTGTGCATTCTGCTATTCACTTCTGTTTTTATGAGTCAATTCATGCCATTCACATTCGCAATTATGATTGCTGATTGTATATTTCTCTCTATCCAATTTTTTTATCATTCTCTATTTCTTTTTACCCTGTCTCTCTCCAAAAGTCTGTTTTGCTTCTGACTATTGCCTCCCTTAATCGATCCTTCCTTGGACTTCTGGGAGCCAAGATGATGAAGTAAGCAGTAAATCACTGTACTTCTCCCATATTCACCTCTAAACAACCATAAAATAGTGCCCCAAAATGAATCCTGCAATAGTGGGATCAGAAAGAAGACAGGGTAAAACCATCTTTTGGCTTAAGAAACTTGGGAGATTGACAAGAAAGGTCTGTCTCACACAGGTAAAAAGGCAGCACATTCCAGGACAGGAAGCATCCTATCAAAAAAGCAGCAAGCCCCACATCAGCACACCAGTAAGAAATCCTGAGCCCCGGTGTGGGGTGGAGGAGGCAAACGCCTAAAGAAGGAACCTCCTTTCCCCCTTGTGCCTTAGTGTAGCCAGAGGAATCAGCAGACTCTGGTACCACACATGCTCCAGCACAGCCCAGGGCAAAAAAGGCATCCTCCAGCAGAAGAAATTAGGGCAGATCTCCATGTGGTTTAGTGTAGTCCTGGGTAAACAGGCATCCTTTAGCATGACAAGAATGTAGGGAAGACCTCCCATGCTTCAGTATAGTGCCAGGCAAACCGGCATCCTCCAGCATGAAAAGAAAGGAAGCCAGACCTCCGCATGTTTCAGAGTAGCCCTGGGGAAATGCAAAAACACCTCACCAGGCCTCAGCAAATACCAGATACCATGACTAGGACCCCAGTTCAGCACCAGGTAAGCTGCCAAACCCCTACAATCTCCAACAGCACCAGCTACCTCCTCAATCACCCCCTCCCCTCAATACAACAAGGGTCCCCCAGGGCCCTCAGGGCAACATCAGCACAACACCAGGTAAACAGCCAAGGTCTGCAGCCACTTGTACAGGAAGCCTGAGAGAGTGTCCCTTCCATACCAGAAGCAGAGCTTAAATCTAAAAGAAAGGAAAAAGGCCAAAAAAGATGAGCAAACAGCAACAAAAAGAATCTGACCATAGAAAGTTATTATGGTGAGAGGTAAGACCAACACACAAACTCAGAAGAGGACAACAATGTCAAAACACCTATGGGAAAAACCCCAAAGAAAAATGGGAAGTGGTCTCAAGCCCAGAAAGAAGTCATGGAAAAGCTCAAAAAGGAGCTTTAAAAGCATATAAGTGAAGTAGAAGAAAAATGGGAAAAGAAATTAGAGTGATGAAGGAGAATTAAGAAAAATGAGTCAACTGCTTGGAAAACTGGCTAAAAGTAGAATTGTCCAAAAGGAAAGGAGATGCAAAAACTCCCTGAAGAAAACAACTCCTTAAAGAGTACAGTTGGCCAAATGGAAAAGAAAGTATGAAAGTTAATCAAGGAAAACAACACCTTAAACATTAAAATTAGGCAAGTGGAAGCTAATGACTTTATGGAAAATGAAGAATCAATAAAATTGATTCTTCAGAATCAATAAAATTGTTCATTCAGAAGAATGAACAAACAGAAGAAAATGTAAAAAAAAATAACCTCATAGGAAAACAACAAAAATTGACCTGGAAAATAGATCCAGGAGAGACAATATCAGAGTCATTGGACTGTCTGAAAGCCATGATCAAAAGGAGGACCTGGATAGCATCTTTCAAGAAATTATCAAAGAAAACATCCCTGATGTCCTGGAATCAGTGGGCAAATAGACGTTGAAAGAATCCATGAATCATCTCATGAAAGAAATCCCAAAATAAAAACCGTAAGAATCATTATAGCCACATTTCAGAACTATCAGGTCAAGGAAGAAATACTGAAAGTGACCAGAAAGAAACAACTCAAATATTGGGGAGGCATAATCAGGATCACACAGGACTTGGCAGCTGCCACATTAAAGCATCAGAAGTCATGGAACATGATATTCTGGAGGGCAAAGGAGGTAGGAGTACAACCAAGAATCATTTACCCAGAAAAATTAGGTATAATACATCAAGAGAAAAATAGTCATTCAATAGAAGGATTTCAAGCTTTTATAAGGTGAAGACTAGAACTAAATGAATAAATTTGACCTCCAACATCATGACTGTAGAGAAGCATAAACAGGTTTAAAAAAAGGGAAAAAAACATAAGGGATTCAACAGAGTTAAATTATTTACATCCCCGCATGGGAAAATACTTCTAATTCTTAAAAATTATATCATTAACAGTACAGCTAGGAGTAATATACAGAGGGAACAGGTATAAGGTGAATGGGAGGGAATGGCATAAAAAATTAAGGAATGAGAAAGAGGAGTACAATGGGTTCAGAAGGAATGGAGAGGCAGAATGGGAAAAAAATATTTCACATGAAGAGACATGGAAGATCTATTATAGTGGATAGCAGAGTGGATCAAAAACCAGAATCCTACAATATGTTGTTTACAAGAAACACACTTGAAGTAGAGAGATGCACAAAGTAAATGGAAGGGGCTGGAGCAGAATCTATTATGCTTCATATGAAGTAAAAAATAAAGCATGAGTAGCAATTCTGATCACAGACAAAGTAAAAGGAAAAGATCTCAGATGGAGTAAAAGGAAAAATAAATCTAATTAAAAGAGGGAAGGAATCTTATACATCTTGCTAAAAGGTAGCATAGACAATGATGCAATATTAATATTAAACACATTGGCACCAGGTAATGTACCATCCAAATTCTTTAAGGAAAAGTTAAGTTAGTTATGGGAAGAAATACATAGCAAAGGATACAAGTGGGGGACCTCAACTGTCCCCTCTCAGAACTCAGTAAATCCAACCAAAAAATAAACAAGGAATAAATGAAGGAGTCAAATAGAATATTAGAAAAGTTGATATGACAAACCATTGGCATGATTTAGACATAAAGGGTGACACCATAAGCAAATTAGAAGAGCAAAGAATAGCGTACCTGTCAGATCTATGGAGAAGGGAAGAATGCATGACAAAAAAGAGATAGAGAGCAGTATGAAATGCAGAATAGACAATTTTGATCATATTAAAATGAAAAGCTTCTGTACAAACCAAACCAATGCAACCAATATTAGAAGGAAAGCAGAAAATGGGAAGTAATCTTTACAGCAATTGCTTCTGATAAAGGCCTCATTTCTCAAATAAATAGAGAACAGAGTCAATTTTACAAGAATTCCCCAATTGATAAATAGTATAAGGATATGATCAGGCAGTTTTGAGATGAAGAAATCAAAACTATCTATAGGCATATATGTAGAAGTATTCTAAATCACTTTTGATTAGAGAAATGCAAGTTAAAACCACTCAGATACCACCTCACATCTATTAGATTGGCTAATATGACAGAAAAGGAACATGATAAATGTTGGAGATGTGGGAAAATTGGGATACTAATGCACTATTGGTAGAGTTGTGAGCTGATTCTGGAGAGCAATTTGTCACTATACCGAAAGGGCAACCAAACTGTGCTTACGCTGTGATCCAGCAATATCACTACTAGGTCTGTATCCCAAAGAGACCACAAAAAGGGAAAAGACCTACATGTGCAAAACTATTTTTGTACTCTTTTGTGGTGGCAAAATATTGGAAACTGAGAGGATGCCCATCAATTAAGGAATGTCTGAACAAGCTGTGGTATATGAATGTAATGTGATACTATTGTTCTATAAGAAATGATGAGCAGGTGGATTTCTGAAAAAACTGGAAAAACTTGTATGAACTGATGCAAAGTGAAATGAGCAGAACCAGGAAACATTACACACACTATCAGCAACATAGCGTGATGATCAACTGTGCATGACTCGTCTCTTCTCAGGGACAAGGCTCTAAGATGAGTATAAAGGACTCATGAAGGAAAATGCTATTCACATTCAGATAAAGGATTGATGGACTCTAAATGCAGATCAGTGCATACTTTTTTCACTTGCTTTCTTCTTTTTTTGTGTTTTTTCATTCCTTTTGATCTGTTTCTTTTTTCACAATTGTGATTAAGATGGAAATATGTTTTACATGATAGCACATGTATAACCTATATCAAATTGCCTACCATTTTAGGAAGAGGGGAGAGGAGGGAGAAAAAATTGAAATTATTGTCTTGACATGTAGTTGGGGAAAAGATAAAATACCATCAAAAATCTCTGTACCCCTGCTTTTTATTTCTTTTTTTCCCTTAGACAACCAGGAAGCCATGTCAATGATTCAAACGTTAGTCCAATAGAATGACCAAAATATAAAAAGACTTTGTTCCCCTAAAAAAAACAAAGCAGTCAATAAATTATGTTCCTACCAAACTTAAGTCTTAGTTATTTAAGGATGGCAAGATTTCTCAGCAAATGAGAACTTGTTCCTGGAGACAGTCAGAATCATTATACACTTTTGTTCAAGTTTTAATTTTTTTCCAGCATGAGAGAATGAAAGTTCTTCAGCATAAGAAAGGCAATCTGTCTGAGTGATATTACATGAATCTTTTGTACCTTCTGAACCAGAATCATTATTTTAGAGTTTCATCAAGTTCCAGGGTGAAGGCACTTTCCCATGACTTTCTAGTAGTATTTAAGAATGAATCATGCTACTTACTATTGTATAGCCAGGAAAATGATGTTCCTACTGCACAGGTAACAGCAATATTGCATGATGTTCGACTGTGAATGATTTAGATATTCTCAGAAATACAAAAATCCAAGACTATTCTGAATGACCTATGTTGAAAAATTCTATTCACCTCCAGAGAAAGAACTGGTGGAATATTAATGAAGATCAAAGCATATTTTTAACCTATCTTTTATTTTTATTTTTTGTGTACTTTCTTTTACAATATGACTAATATGGAAATATGTTTTGGATGACTGCAAATGTACAACTTTTATCAAATCGCTTGCATTCTCCATTATGGTGGGGGGTGAGGGAGAGGTGGAGAGGACTTGGAACTCAAAATTGTAAAATAAAAGTGGAGGTTAAAAATTATTTTTACATGTAATTGGAAAAAAATTAAAGAAAAAGTTCCCAATCACTGTAAATGGGCAAAGGATGGTCAAGTGTTGAACTACAGTTCTTAATTCTTCCAAGTCTCTCATCTGTGATAATCCTTTGTTGTTGTGGTTCCGTCATTTCGGTCATGTCTCATGTGTTGAGATCCCATTTAGGCTTTTCTTGGCAAAGATACTGAAGTGGTTTGCTATTTCCTTCTCTAGTTCATTTTACAGATGAGGAACTGAGGCAGACAGGCTTAAGTTGCTGGTCCAGGTTCAAACACAGTAAGTATCTGAGGCCAGATTTAAACTCACAGAGATGAGTTTTCCTGACTTCAGGCCTGGTTCTCTCTCTCTCTCTCTCTCTAGAGAGATAGATAGATATACATATAGATATATGTATGTGTATGTGTATATGTATACACACATACAAATAGATATATACATATAGATACACACATACTCACACATATACATTTCCATACATTTATAAAATTATATATTAGTAATTTTATCATTATATATGATAAATTGCATATATGTTTATAAAATATATATAGGCCTTCTATATGTAATGGTAATACACTCTGTATACTCTAGAGCCTTTGACCCTGCTAATCACTCCTCCCTGAATCACTCTTCTCTGTCTGTTTTGGGATACTATTCTCTTCCGCTTTTCCTCCCACCTATCTGACTCTTCTTTCCCTATTTCCTCTACTGAATCCTCCTGAACTAATTATCTATGGTTAAAATCTATGCCATCTCATAGGGATCCCTCAAGGGTGCACTGGACACAGGGTGAGATGCTGTTTGCAAATCATTGTCTATACCCACTTTTGGGTCATAGCTTAATGGCAGGGAAGAGTATTTTCTGCTCAAGAGGGAGTGGAAGCCCTGAGGGATAGTATCATTTTTGGGCCCAAGGGAACAGGGGCCCTAAAGAGAAGTTTTAATTGTAATTTCAAAGTATCAAGGGCTTATCATAGGTAAGGATGGAGTGCAAGTAAGGAGAACAGTGACTACAAATCTCCCTGGATCACAGCATTTTGGAAATACTGAAAACTTCCCAGACTGCAAAACTAGCTCTGAAAAGAGCTGCAAGAAACAGCCTAAAGCTTGAGACAATATGCTCCCCACCCCCATGCTCAGAACAGAATACAACATTAACATAAAGTTCCAAATCAACAAATAGGGTGGGGGGAAAGAGCAAATCAGAAGAAAAAACTGATCATAAAAGGTTATTATGGTGACAGGGAAGATCAAGACAGAAACTAAGAAAAGGACAAATAAGTCAAAAGATCTATAAATAAAGTATCAAAGATAAATGTGTATAGGACACAAACCCAACAAAAATTCCTAGAATATGTAAAATAATGATTTTCAAAATCAGAGTGGTAGAAGAAAAATTAGGTAAGTTTGATGAAAGCAAAACAAAAAAATATGAAACAAAAATTAATAGCTTGGTAAGGGAGGTACAAAAAATTTTAAGAAAATAATACCTTAAAAACCAGAATTGGCCAGACAGAAAAAGATACATACAAATTTACTGATGAAAATAATTCCCTAAAAAGCAGAAATGGTGAAATGGAAAGCAAAAATGATTAAATAGAAAGTAGAGGTACAAAAGTTCACCAAAAAATCCTTAAAATTTACAACTGGGCAAATGGAAGCTAATGACTCTATGAAACATCAGAAAAGATAAAAATAAAGTTAAAAGACTGAAAAATAGAAGAAAATGTGAAATACTTCATTGGACAAACAGCTGATCTATAAAATAGATCAAAGAGAGACCATTCAAGAATTATTCTCTTGAGCCCTGTATTTTAAAGTCAAATACCTGAAAGGTATAATCAAAGAAAGAGTCTGATTATAATATTTCAAGAAATTGTAAGGGAAAACTTTACAATATCTTAGATGCAGAGGGTCAAATAAAAATTTAAAGAATACACAGATCATGACTTGAAAGAGATCCCAAAATGAAAACTCCCAGGAATATTACAGACAAATTCCAGAGCTGCCAGGTCAAAGAGAAAATACTTCAAGCAGCCAGAAAGAAGCCATTCAAATATCATGGAATCACAGTAAAGATTACACAAAATTTAGCAGCTACCACATTAAAAGAAATGAGGGCTTTGGAATGTGATATCCCAGGAGACGAAAGAGCTCAGATTTCAACCAAGAATAACTCAGCCAGAAAAACTGAATATTATCTTTTGGAGGGAAATAGATGTGTAATGAAATAGAGGCATTCCAAGCATTTCTGAAAAAATGACCAGAGCTGAATTGAAAATTTAAGAAAATCATGAAAAGGTAAACATGAAAGAGAAATAATATGGGACTCAACAAGCTTAAGTTGTTTACTTTTCTATATGGGGAGATGATACATATATTTTCTGAGAACTACATCATAAATGGAGTTAGAAGGATTCTACATAGAAAGAAAGTATAGGAATGAATTGATCATGTTGGGATGAGGTAAGAAAAGGGATAGGTGAGAAGGAGATGCCCTGGGAGAAAGGGGAAGGGAGCGGAAGAATAGGGAAAATTATTGACCTAAAAGAGAGACTTGAGAGAGAGCTTTCATAATGGAAAGGAGAATGGGGGGAGGGGCAATGCTTGAAACTCACATATAAAAATATTCAAAGATTATGCATATTATATGAATATATACAATTATACATAGGTATGTGTATACAAGATAGATTTCTGTTACCAACTGCATGTGTGTATGTATGTGTATATACACATATATGCATACGTACATACCTCCATATGTACCTACATACCTACCTACATACATGTATACATACATAAAACTGGCAACAGAAATCCATCTTACTCAATGGAGAAATATGAATAGATAGGGACAAAAGAAATAATGGGGTGACAAAAGGGAGGGCAGATAAAAGAAGGGAGTAGTCAGAAGGAAAAAGATAAAAAGAAAAAGAAAGAAAAGAAAATAGAATGCAGGGAAATTGTTGTCTTAACCAAGAAGATGAATAGGATGAACACACCTAAAAAACAGAAAGAGATAGGTGAATGGATTAGAAACTGGAATCCAACAATATATTTTTCCCCACAAGAATGACCCTTGAAACAAATATGCACGTAGAGTTAAAAAAAAAAAAAAGACATGGAGCACAGTCTATTATGTTTTACCTGAAGTAAACAAGGCAGGAATAGCAATCATGATCTCAAACAAAGCAGAAGTAAAAATACACCTATTTAAAAAGGAAAAGCAGGGAAATTACATTTTGCTAAAAACAACTATGGACAATATGCATACTAGACACATCCACTAAATGGCATAGCATTCAAATTCATAAAAGAATAGCTAAATGCAGGAGGAAATAGGCAGTAAAATTACAATAGTGGGAGAGCTTAAGCTACATAAATCTAACCATAAAATAAATAAGAAAGAAGAAAAGGAAATGAATTTTAGAATTTTAGAAAAGTTAGATATAAAAAACGTCAGGAAAAAATGAATGGGAATAGAAAGGAGTATACATTTTTCTGAGTTGTACATGGCACCTTTACAAAAATTGGTGATGTATTAGAATATAAAAACCTCACAGCAGTAATATTAAATGCACAATTTTCAGACCACAATGCAATAAAAATTACATTTAATAAAGTACCATGGAAGCACATATAATAGTTAATTGGAAACTAAACAATCTAATCCTAGAGAATGAATGGATCAAAGAATAAATCAAAGAAATAATAAATAATTTCATGAAAGAGAATGACATCAATGAGACAATGCTCCAAAATTTGTAGGATGCAGCTAGAGCAGTACTTAGTGGAAAACTTTATGTCTCTGAATGATTACATCAATAAAAGAGAGAAAGAGGAGGCAGAGCCAAGATGGTGGCTGGAAAGCAGGGACTTGCTTAAGCTCTCACCCAAATCCCTGCAAACACCTGTAAAAATGGCTCTGAACAAATTCTAGAGCTACAGAACCCATGCAATAGCAGAGGGAAGCAGGTCTCCAGCGCAGGACAGCCCAGGTGGTTGCTGGGAAGGGTCCATCACACTTTGCTGGGAGCAGAGCACAGCCCAGAGGGCCATGTGTTTCAACAACCTGTCTAGCAGCTGTTGTGGGCGTGAAAGACCAACACAAGCCCAACAACAAGCACACTAGCAGCATACTGCAAAAGCCCAAGTTCTTTTGATCTGCTTTAGTAAGGAAAGCAACATTAAGGGGTTGACAAGTTTACTTTAATCCAGCATACAAATACTATTCACTTAGTTCAGGGGAAAAAGCCAGCACCCTGAACTTCAGAGCCAAATACAAACAAATTACAGACATTGACAGACAGACCAAATATAATTCATGTTTACCAACATCTAAGTTCAGCCCGGGAGCTCATAACAAAGGCTGGCCCAGAGTCATGTGTGCCACCACTGCTGTGGGTAAGAGCTCTGAAAAAGAGAAAGACACCCCCTGCTTTTATATCTTTTTCAGGGTCAAGGGTGAGTTACACATGTGAACTCACCCACGTGACCTAGAATCATCACAGCAACTCACCCATGTGACCGAGAATCATCACAAAAGAGGCGACTTAAACCCACCTGGTCTAAAAGCCTCTGATGTCCTAAACATGTCACTCAAACTCATGTGTAAACTAGGCCCTCCCCTGAGGCAAGGAGGTCACCAAGGACTCCCAAATCTAATCAAGGAAACAAAGGCCAAACTCTTCAAAGGCACTTAGTTGAACTGAGGGCTAAGAGCCCATTTTATTTACCAACACATCATGCCAGAGCCAACCAGACCAGGAGTCAGGCACAGCAGGACTTGGGGCCATGAATCACTGAGCTGTAGCAATTACCAGACTTCTCAACCCGCAAATCCCTAAGACCATGGAGCAGGTTAGTGTGAAAACTGCTGGATCTGGGAGAGAGAAGCACACTGTTCCACCCCAGCCCCAGGGGCAGGGGAGGGGGCTCAATGGAGATGGCTCCCAGTGGCAGGGGCAGGAAGCCCCTGCAGCTGCTTCCAGAGGTGGAGCAGAGGCTGCGTATGGCACCAGGCTCACATGGTGGGAGGAATCAAACAGCTGATCAGAGCAGGAGTGTAGGAAGCTCTTTCTGGCACAGAGGCAGAGCTCTTGCTTTGCTTTGCTTGGATCTAGGTAGTGGTCCTGGTTGGTGGTTCTTGGGGGAGGAGGACTGTAACTGTGGCAGAACTTGCAGTGATGGTGTAGTAGAAGTAGCTCTGAAAACTGCAGCAAAGCCCTTAAAGCTTGGGACAAAGTACTCTCTACTCCACAAGCAGTCATACCCTGTCAAAAAGCTCAATGGTCAAATATTTGGCTAGGAACATGACCAGGCAATGAAAAAGGACTCATACTCAGACTTTAGAATACTTTTTGTGACAAAGAAGACCAAAACACACAGTCAGAAGAAATCAACAAAGGCAAAGAGCCTACATCAAAAGCCTCCAAGAAAAATATGAATTGGTCTCAGGGCATGGAAGAGCTCAAAAAGGATTTAGAAAAACAAGAAAGAGAAATAGAGGAAAAATTGGGAAGAGAAATGAGAGTGATGCAAGAAAATCATGAAAAACAAGTCAATGACTTGCTAAAGGAGACCCAAAAAATACTGAAGAAAGTAACACCTTAAAAAATAGACTAACCCAAATGGCAAAAGAGCTCCAATAAACGAATGAGGAGAAGAATGCCTTGAAAGGCAGAATTAGCCAGATGGAAAAGGAGGTCCAAAAGACCACTGAAGAAAATACTACCATAAAAATCAGATTGGAGCAAGTGGAAGCTAGTGCCTTGATGAGAAATCAAGAAATTTTAAAACAGAACCAAACAAATGAAAAAAAAGGAAGACAAAGCAAAATATCTCACTGGAAAAACCACTTACCTGGAGAATAGATCCAGAAGAGATAATTCAAAAATTATTAGACTACCTGAAAGCCATCATCAAAAAACATCATCTTTCAAGAAATGATCAAGGAAAACTGCCCAATATTTTAGAGCCAGAAAGAATCCACCTAATGCCTCTTGAAAAAGATTCCAAAAAGAAAACTCCTAGGAATATTATAGCCAAATTCCAGAGTTCCTAGGTCAAGGAGAAAATACTGCAAGCAACCAGAAAGAAACAATTTGAATATTGTGGAAACACAATCAGGATAATACAAGATCTAGCAGCTTCTACCTTTAAGGATCGAAAGGGCTTGGAATATGATATTCTGGAGGTCAAAGGAGCTTGGATTAAACCAAGAATCAGCTACTCAGCAAAACTGAATATAATACTCCAGGGCAAAATGTGGACTTTCAAAAAAAAAGAGGACTTTCAAGCTTTCTCACTGAAAAGACCAGAGCTGAATAGAAAATTTGACTTTCAAACACAAGAATCAAGAGAACCATGAAAAGATAAACAGGAACGAGAAATCATAAGGGACTTACTAGAGTTGAACTGTTTTGCTTACATTCCTAAAAGGAAAGATGATATTTGTAACTCATGAAACCTTTCTAAGTATTAGGGTAGTTGAAGGGAATGTACACACATACATATGTATATATGTGTATGCATATATATATATATATATATATATATACATATATATATATATATACATACACACACACACAGAGAGAGAGAGAGAGAGAGAGAGAGAGAGAGAGAGAGAGACAGAGAGAGAGAGAGAGACAGAGAGAGATATGGCATAGGGTGAGTTGAATATGAAGGGATGATATCTAATTAAATAAAATAAAATTAAATGGTGAGAAAGGAATATATTGGGAGAAGGAGAAAGGGAATGAGTGAACCTTGCTCTCATCAGATTTGACTTAAGGAGGGAATAACATGCCCACTCAACTGGGTATCTTACCCTACAGGAAAGTAGGGGGGAAGGGGATAAGAGAGGGGGGATGATAGAGGGAAGGCAGATTGGGGGAGGAGGTAACCAAAAGCCAACACTTGAAAAGGGACAGGGTCAAGGGAGAAAACTGAATAAAGTGGGACAGGATAGGATGGAAGTATAGTTAGTCTTTCACAACATGACCGTTATGGAAGTGTTTTGCATAATGATACATCTGTGGACTATGCTGAATTACTTGCCTTCTCAAGGATGGTGTGTGGGGAGGGAAGAAGGGAAAAAATTTGGAACTCACAGTTTAAAAACAAATGCTAATAAAGTTGTTTTTATATGGAACTGGGAAATAAGATATATAGGCAATGGGGTATAGAAATCTATCTTGCCCTAAAAGAAAGTAATAGGAAAGGGGATAAGAGGTGGGGGAGTGGGGTGACAGAAGGGAGGGAAGACTGGGGAAAGAGGTAATAAGAATATATGCCATCTTGGTTTGAGGGGGAAGGTAGAAATGGGGAGAAAATTTGTAACTCAAAAGGTAGTGTAAATCAATGTTGAAAACTAAAAATATTAAGTAATAGAAGAAAAGATGCAAAAAACCTACAAACTGATAAAAATGTTCAAAATCATTACTGATTAGAAAAATGCCAATTAGTACAACATTGAGATACCACCTCACACCTATTAGATTGACTAATATGAAAGAAATGGAAAACGACAAATATTGTATAGGATTTGAAAAATTGGGGACTCTAATGCATTATTGGTGGTGTTGTGAACTAGTCCTGTGATTCTGGAGAGCAGTTTGGAACTATGCTCACAGGACTATAAAACTGTGCATACACCTTAACCCAGCAATAGAACTGCAAAGTCTAAGTCTGTATCCCAAAGAGATCAAGGAAAGGGAAAAGGACTTATTTGAACAAAACATGTATAGCAGCTCTTTTGGTACTCACAAAGAATTGGAAATCAATGGGATGTCCATAAACTGAGCAATGGATGAACAAGTTATGGTATATGATTTTGATGGAATACTGTTGTAATATAAGTCAAGATTAGCAGAATTATTTCAGAAAAAAAAACTGGTAAGACTTACTTGATCTCATGCAAAGTGAGGTGATCAGAATCAGGAGATTGTTATATTCAATAACAGGATTGTCATCTGTGGAAGATTTGGCTACTCTTATCAAGACAATGACCCAAGACAATTCCAAATGATCTATGATATAAAAAATGCTAATTACCTCTAGTAAGAGAACTGATGAAATATGAATGGAGATTGGAGCGTATTTCTTTTTTAAAATTGTAAATTTATTTTTGATTTTTAGTTTACAACACTCAGTTCCCCAAGTTTTTGGGTTCAAAATATTCTCTCCCTTCCTCCCCTTCCCTTACCCCCAAAGACAGCATGTAATTCAATGTAGATTCTACATATACCTTCACATTGAGCTTATTTACATAATAGTCCAGTTGTAAAGATGAATTGTAACCAATGGAAGGAATCATGAGAAAGAAGAAACAAAACCAAAAAGGAAGGAAAAAAAAGAGAGCAAATGGTTTGACTCAATCTGCATTCAGAGTCCATAATTCTTTTTTTTTTTTGAGCAAGTCTCGATATTTTTTTGATTTTTTTAATTTATTTAATATATTTAGTTTTCAGCATTGATTTTCACAAGATTTTGAATTTCAAATTTTCTCCCCATTTCTACCCTCCCCCCCACTCCAAGATGGCATATATTCTGGTTTCCCTGTTCCCCAGTCAGCCCTCCCTTCTGTCACCCCACTCCCCTCCCATCCCCTTTTTCCCTTCCTTTCTTGTAGGGCAAGATAAATTTCTATGCCCCTGTATTGGCAACCAAAAATGGGCTCCTTAGCACTTAGTCAACAAGTGCCCTTGACTAGTTTGGCTTTTTCCCCTGAACTGAATGCTGTTTGTATGTTGGACTGGAGTAAGCTTGTCGGCCCCTTCACCTTGCTTCCCTTGCTTAAGCTGATGGAAAGAACCTGTGCTTTCCCGGTCAACTCCTTCACCTTGCTTAAGCAGATTGAAAGAACCTGTGCTTTCCCTGGCGTACCTTACACCCCCCCCCCCCCCCCCCGCAGAAGCTGGATGGTTAAAAGCAGCTCCCGTTGGAGCCAGAGGCAGCTACAGCCACAGCCACAGCCACAGCCACAGCCACAGCCACAGCCACAGCCACAGCCACAGCCACAGCCACAGCCGCAGCCGAAGCAGGAGCTGCCAGTAGCAGAGCTGACCTACGGGAGGAAGCTGAACAAAGACTTCAGGCCAGTGGGTGATCTTTTTACCATAGAGGGGGAAGCATGATTTTGCTTTACGCAATCATGCTTCTCTGTAGCCTCCTGGTTACTCTTGTAAGGCGTACTTATTGGGCCTGGAAACTTTTCATTAATATGTCAAAATGGGGATGCTGGTTCATGGGTTGGTTACTGTGGAGCCTAAATATATGTTTTGATTCTTCTGCCTTCTACTTTGAGAGTTTCTCATATCCGGCGGTTCCGAACCTTTCAGACATGTTTATGATCCTCTTTGAGATTATAAACTCTGCCCTCCTAATACAGCCCCATTGCCTGTGTATCTTATTTTCTAGTTCCATGCAAAAACTTCTTTTTTTGTTTTTGAACATCTGTTTTTAAAACTTTGAGTTCCAATTCTCTCCCCTCTTCCCTTCCCACCCACCCTCCCTAAGAAGTCAAGCAATTCTACATATGCCACATGTGTATCATTATGTATAACCCTTCCACAATACTCACGTTGTGAAAGACTAACTATATTTTGCTCCTTCCTAACCTATCCCTCTTTATTGAATTTTCTCCCTTGACCCTGTCCCCTTTCCAAAATGTTTGTTTTTGATTACCTCCACCCCCATCTGCCCTCCCTTCTATCATCCCCTCCCCTTTTTAAATTTTCTTCCTTCTTCTTTCCTGTGGGGTAAGATAGCCAACTGAGTATGTATGATATTCCCTCCTCAGGTCAAATCTGATGAGAGCAAGATTCACTCATTCACCCCCTCACCTGCTTTCTCTTCTCCTCCTACAGAACAGCTTTTTCTTGCCACTTTATGCGAGATAATTTACCCCATTCTATCTCTCCCTATCTCCCTCTCTCAGTATATTCCTCTCTCATCCTTAATTCGATTTTATTTCTTTTAGATATCTTCTTCCCTTCATCTTCAACTCACCCTGTTCCCACTCTCTCTCTCTCTTTCTCTCTCTCTCTCTCTGTATATATACACACACACATACATATATACATACACACACTTTCACTTATACATATATATATACATAAACAAACACACACACACACACACACACACACATATATATATGTATATATATATATATATATATATATATATACACCTTCAGCTACCCTAATACTGGGGTCTCATGAATCATACACATCATCTTTACATGTAGGAATGTAAACAAAACAGTTCAACTTTAGGAAGTCCCTTGCAAATTCCTTTTCTTGTTCTTTTTCTTGATTACCTTTTCATGCTTCTCTTGATTCTTGTGTTTGAAAGTAAAATTTTCTGTTCAGCTCTGGTCTTTTCACTGAGAAAACTTGAAAATCCTCTATTTTATTGAAAGTCCATATTTTGCCTTGGAGCATGATACTCAGTTTTGCTGGGTAGGTGATTCTTGGTTTTAATCCTAGCTACATTGACCTCTGGAATATCGTATTCCAAACCCCTCGATCTCTTAATGTAGAAGCTGCCAGATCTTGGATTATTCTGATTGTGTTTCCACAATACTCAAATTGTTTCTTTCTGGCTGCTTGCAGTATTTTCTCCTTGATCTGGGAGCTCTGGAATTTGGTGACAATATTCCTAGGAGATTTCTTTTTGGGATCCATTTGAGGAGGCAATCGATGGATTCTTTCAATTTCTATTTTGCCCTGTGGCTCTAGAATATCAGGGCAGTTCTCCTTGATAATTTCTTGAAAGATGATATCTAGGCTTATTTTTTGATCATGGCTTCCAGGTAGTACAATAATTTTTAAATTCTCTCTCCTGGATCTATTTTCTAGGTCAGGGATTTTTCCAATGAGATATTTCACATTGTCTTCCATTTTTTCATTTCTTTGGTTCTGTTTTATAATATCTTGATTTCTCATCAAGTCACTAGCTTCCGCTTGCTCCAATCTAATTTTTTTTTTATTTTAATTTGAAATATTTTAATTACTAATGCCCTTTTTCAGATGGGTGTTAATCATTTTTAATACTCTATTCACATTCTTTGGGTATATATCATTCAAGAATTGTTGCTAATGGTGTTGATTTCTATCAGTGTCCTGTATTTTGGGAATCAGACTTTTTTTTTTTATAAATTTCTTTATTTATTTTTAGTTTACCACGCATGGTTCTACATAGTTTTGAGTTCCAGTTTTTCGCCCCTCCCTCCCCAAGACGGCATGAAGTCTCATATAACTGTCATGTATAACTTCGCATTGAATTAATTTATGCACTAGTCAAGTCGTGGAGAAGAATTTTGACCAATGGAATGAATCATGAGAAAGAAGAAACAGAACGAAAAAAAAAACTCCAAAAACAAAAACAAAAGAGAAGCAGAAAAGGCGAGCATGTAGTGTGCCTCAGTCTGTATTCAAACTTCGCAGTTCTTTGTCTCGATGAAGATAGCATTCTCCATCGTGAGTCTCCTGGAGTTGTCCTTGCCCCTTAGGTTGCTGAGAAAAGCGCAGTTTGTCAGGGTTGGTCCTCACGGAATCCATATATCTGTGGCTGTGCACAACGTTCTCCTGGCTCTGCTCTGCTCACTCAGCATTATGTCGTGTATGTTTTTCCAGGTTGTTATGAAGTCTGCATCATCCCCATTTCTTATGGCACAATAGTATTCCATCACCTTCATGTACCACAGTTTGTTCAGCCATTCCCCAATTGATGGGCATCCCTTTGATTTCCAATTCTTGGCTACCACAAAGAGAGCTGCTATAAATATTCTTGTACATATGGGTCCTTTTCCCGCTTGCGTGATTTCTTTGGGATACAACCCTAGAAGTGGTATTGCTGGGTCAAAGGGTATGAACATTTCTATAGCCCTTTGGGCATAGTTCCAAACCGCCCTCCAAAATGGCTGGATCAGCTCACAACTCCACCAGCAATGCAACAATGTTCCAATTTCCCCACATCCTTTCCAGCATTTATCATTCTCCTGATTTGTTATTTTAGCCAATCTGACAGGAGAGATGTGGTATCTAAGAGTTGTTTTGATTTGCATTTCTCTAATCAGCAGCGATCCAGAGCATTTTTCCATATGCCTGTAGATAGCTTTACTTTCTTCCTCTGAAAACTGCCTGTTCATATCCTTTGACCATTTCTCAATTGGGGAATGGCTTGTATTCCTATATATTTGGCTCAACTCCCTGTATATTTTAGAGATGAGGCCTTTATCAGAGATACTAGTTGCGAAGATTTTCTCCCAATTTTCTGCTTCCCTCCTAATTTTTGTTGCATTGGCTTTTTTTGTACAAAAACATTTCAATTTGACATAATCAAAATTCTCCATTTTGCATTTTGTAATGCTCTCTATCTCTTGTTGGGTCATGAATTCTTTACTTTTCCACAAATCTGATAAGTAAACTATTCCTTGCTTTCCCAAATTACTTAGAGTATCAACTTTTACTCCTAAATCATGAACCCATTTTGACTTTATTTTGGTATATGGTGTAAGATATTGGTCTATGCCCAGTTTTTGCCCTACCATTTTCCAATTTTCCCAACAGTTTTTGTGAAATAGTGAATTATTAGCCCAGAAACTGGCCTCTTTGGGTTTATCAAAGAGTAGATTGCTAAACTTGTTGATTTCACCTACTTGTGTACCTATCCTATTCCACTGATCCACACCCCTGTTTCTTAACCAGTACCAGGCAGTTTTGATGACTGCTGCTGTGTAGTACAGTTTAATATCTGGTGTGGCTAAGCCACCATCTCTAGCGTGTGTTTTCATTGATATCCTAGATACTCTAGACCTCTTGTTTTTCCAAATGAATTTTGTTATTATTTTGTCCAGCTCAGTAAAAAAATTTTTTGGTAGTTCGATTGGTATGGCACTGAATAGATAGATTAATTTAGGTAGAATTGTCATTTTTATTATATTAGCTCGGCCTAACCATGAGCAACTGATATTTCTCCATTTATTTAGATCTGATTTTATTCGCGTGAAAAGTGTTTCATAGTTATGTTCATATAGGCCCTGGGTTTGTCTTGGCAAATAGACTCCCAAATATTTTATAGTGCCTTCAGTAACTTTGAATGGAATTTCTCTTTCTACCTCTTGCTGTTGGGCTTTGTCAGTAATGTATAGGAATGCTGAGGATTTATGTGGGTTTATTTTATATCCTGCAACTTTGCTAAAGTTGTTTATTATTTCAAGTAGTTTTTTACTTGATGCTCTAGGATTCTCTAGATAAATCATCATATCATCTGCAAAAAGTGATAATTTAGTTTCTTCTTTTCCTATTCTAATTCCTTCAATTTCTTTTTCTTCTCTTATTGCTACAGCTAATGCTTCCAGTACCAAATTTAATAATAAGGGTGATAATGGACATCCTTGTTTCACCCCTGATCTTATTGGGAATGCATCTAGTTTATCCCCATTACAAATAATGCTTGTTGATGGTTTTAGGTAGATGCTATTTATAATTTTGAGGAAGGTTCCTCTTATTCCTATGCTTTCTAGTGTTTTTAATAGGAATGGGTGTTGTATTTTGTCAAAGGCTTTTTCTGCATCTATTGAGATGATCATATGGTTTCTGCTAGTTTTGTTGATGATATGGTCAATTATGCTAATAGTTTTCCTAATATTGAACCAGCCTTGCATTCCGGGAATAAATCCTACCTGGTCATAGTGTATTATTCTCGTAATGAGTTGCTGCAATCTTTTTGCTAATATTTTATTTAAAATTTTTGCATCAATATTCATTAGAGAAATTGGTCTATAATTTTCTTTCTCTGTTTTAACTCTACCTGGTTTGGGTATTAGTACCATATTTGTGTCATAAAAAGAATTTGGTAGGACTCCTTCTTCACCTATTTTCCCAAATAGTCTACACAGTATTGGAATTAGTTGTTCTTTAAATGTTTGATAGAATTCACATGTAAAACCATCTGGCCCTGGAGATTTTTTCCTAGGGAGTTCGTTGATGGCCTGCTCAATTTCTTTTTCTGATATGGGGTCATTAAGAAATTTCACTTCCTTCTCTGTTAGTCTGGGCAGTTTATGTTTTTGTAGATATTCATCCATATCTCTAAGGTTGTCAAATTTATGGGCATACAGTTGGACAAAATAATTCCTAATTATTGTTTTGATTTCCTCTTCATTAGAGGTGACCTCACCCTTTTCGTTTTTTGTACTGGTAATTTGATTTTCTTCTTTCTTTTTTTTAATCAAATTGGCCAAAGGTTTATCAATTTTATTGGGTTTTTCATAAAACCAGCTCTTTATTTTATTTATTAATTCAATAGTTTTCTTGGTTTCAATTTTATTAATCTCTCCTTTGATTTTCAGTATTTCTAATTTGGTATTTAATTGGGGGTTTTCAATTTGCTCTTTTTCTAGCTTTTTCAGCTGTATGCCCAGATCATTGATCTCCTCTTTCCCTATTTTATTCATGTAGGCATTTAGAGATATAAAACTTCCCCTAAGAACTGCTTTTGCTGCATCCCATAAGTTTTGGTATGTTGTTTCATTATTGTCATTCTCTTGAATGAAATTATTAATTGTTTCTCTGATTTGTTCTTTGGCCCACTCACTCTTTAGAATTAAATTATTTAGTTTCCAATTTGTTTTTAGCTTATTTTTCCATGGTACTTTATTAAAAATGATTCTTATTGCATCGTGATCTGAAAAGGATGCATTGACTACTTCTGCTTTTCTGCACTGGATTGTGAAGTTTTTATGCCCTAGTACATGGTCAATTTTTGAGTATGTGCCATGTACTTTTGAGAAGAAAGTATATTCCTTTTTATCCCCATTCAGTTTTCTCCAGAGGTCTATCATATGTGCCTTTTCTAAAATTCTGTTTACCTCCTTAACTTTTTTCTTATTTATTTTGAGGTTAGATTTATCAAGTTCAGAAAGGGGGAGGTTGAGGTCTCCCAATATTATAGTTTTGCTGTCTATTTCTTCCTGTAACTCCCTTAACCTCTCCTCTAAGAATTTGTATGCCTTACCACTTGGTGCATATATGTTAAGCAATGATATTGCTTCATTGTTTATGGTGCCTTTTAGCAGGATATAATGTCCTTCCTTATCTCTTTTAATTAGATCTATCTTTACTTTTGCTTTGTCTGAGATTAGGATTGCTACACCTGCTTTTTTTACTTTAGCTGAGGCACAATATATTTTACTCCAGCCTTTTACCTTAACACTATGTGTATCCCCCTGTTTCAGATGCGTTTCTTGTAAACAGCATATTGTAGGATTATGGTTTTTAATCCATTCTGCTATCTGCTTCTGTTTTGTGAGAATGTTCATCCCCTGCACGTTCAGGGTTATGATTTCTATCTGTGTCTTTTTCTCCATCCTAATTCCCCCTGTTTATGCTTTTACTTCTCCCTTTCCCCTTCTCCTCCTCAACAAAGTTTTGCTTTTGACCGCCACTTTCCTCAGTTAACCCTCCCTCTTTATTCCCCTCCCTTATCTAACCATTACCCACTTGCTACTTCTCCTCTTCCTTCTGCCCTCCCCCCTCCCTTTTTCCCCCCTTTCCCTCCACTTCCCGTAGGACAAGTTAGATTTCTAAACTTATCAGAGTATGTTATTCCCTTCTTGAACTAGATCAGATGACAGTAAAGCTCAAATACTGCTCTTCTCCCTCCCTTCTTTCCCTCTACTATAATATGTTTTTTTGCCACTTCCTTTGGTGTAATTTACCCTTTTCTACTACCCCCTTACCACTTCCCTCATAGCCCTCCCTTTATATCTCTTATTTATATTTTATATCTTTACATCGGTTAATTTATACAGGCATTCAGAACCTATGTATATCCCTTTCATTTGTCATAATGGTTGTACCATTCACAAGAATGACTTATATATGTGTGTGTGTGTATATATATATATATAATACATAAAAAACATACATAAGATGATATAATCCCACTTAAAGATGTAAACAACCTAAGCTTATTGGTTAATGAGGTTTGTGGGGTTTTTCTCCCTGGTTACCTTTTTATGTCTCTCTTGAGTTTTGTATTTGGAGATCAAATTTTCCATTGAGTTCTGGCCTTTTCATCAGGAAGGTCTGGAATTCCCTTATTTCATTGAATGTCCATCGCCTTGCCTGAAAAATTATGCTTAGTTTTGCTGGGTAGTTGATCCTTGGTTGTAGTCCCAGCTCCTTTGCCCTTCGGAATATCATATTCCAATTTCTCCTGTCTTTTAATGTGGAAGCTGAGAGATCCTGCGTGATCCTGACTGTAGTTCCACAATATTTGAATTGCTTCTTTTTGGCTACTTGCAGTATTTTCTCCTTGAGTTTATAGCTCTGAAATTTGGCTATAATATTTCTTGGTGTTTTCAGTTTGGGATCTCTTTCAGGGGGTGATCGGTGAATTCTTTCAATGACTATTTTGCCCTCTGGTTCTAGGACCTCTGGGCAGTTGTCTTTGATAAATTCTTCGAAGATACTGTCAAGGCTCCTTTTTTCATCGTGGATTTCCGGTAGACCAATAACTCTCAAATTGTCTCTCCTGGATCTATTTTCCAGGTCAGTTGTTTTGCCAATCAGATATTTCACATTTTTTTCTATTTTGTCATTCTTTACGTTTTGTTTTATCACTTCTTGATGCCTCATAGATTCATTAGCTTCTACTTGCTCAAGTCTAATTTTAAATGAGTTAGTGTTTACATTTTGCTTTTGAGCCTCCATTTTCAATTGGTTGATTTCACCTCTCAGGGTGTCATTTTCTCTCTTTAGATTATGTATATCCGTAGCCATTTCGCCAATCTTATTCTTTAGGGACTTTTCCATTTTTTCCATGTTTTCTTTTACCTCCCTAATTCGGTTTTTAAAATCCTCCTTTAGCTCTTCCAGCAGTGCTTTTTGGGCTGGAGACCAGTTCATATTAGCTTTTGAGGTATCTGATGTATGTACCGTGTCAATGCCGTCCCCCTCCATATCGATATTTTGATCCTGCCTGTCTCCATAAAAAGAATCTATTGTCCTCGGTTTTTTTGTATTCTTCTTCATGTTTGTTGTTTTCCCTTTTCCTGGCGTTACAACAAATTTCTATCTTTGGGCTCTCTGTCCCAGCTTTCTTATTCTGGGGCTTGTGAGTCTAGAATTAAAACCCTCAGTTTCCTGAGGTGTGGGGGAGGGGTCTGGCTCCCTGGCGTCTCACTCCCTGTGGGTGCTCTCCAGCACTTGCTTTTCAGCAATGGTCTCAGCTGTTTGTTGTTTGAGCTGATGTCTGGCACTTCCCCTGGGGGAGCAAGGTTGCGTCTGGGCTCCTGGCGTTGACCCCTGCTTCTAGTATTTGTCCTGTGAGGCACCACTACTCTCTCCTCTGTTTCAGTTCTCTTTTTTTTTCCCCCGAGGAATTCTCTGTGTGAGGGGGGGAGGGATTAGAGCCTTTTACCTGGCCATTGAATCTTCCGGAAGTTCAAGAAGCCAAGTTCCTGGGTTTTGCAAGCGTCAGGAGTGGGTGTTTTCACGGCTGGTGGCGTTGTGCTGCCTCTCGTCGCTCCCACAGACTGCCGTCCTGTGTTGGGTGTCCTGGGGATCTCTGCCAGTTTCGGGTGCCCAGCTTTCTCCCAGCCCGTCTCCCACGTGGATTTCTCGGCCAGCCGCTTCCGCCTTGGTCTGGAGCCGCTCCGCACCGAGCACTCTCTGAGCCTGCAGGTTCGTTCCTCCAGCCTTTCAGACTCTCCCGGCTCGGAAATTTGCCCCACGCCGACTGCTCGCGGTTTCTGACTCTCTCAAATCTGCTCAAATTCACTTTTTTATAGGAATCTGACAGACCTTGTGAGAGAGCTCCGGTAAGATGCTGCCTTCATGCGGCCATCTTGTCCAATCTAATTTTTAAGGTAGTATTTTCTTCAGTGGTCTTTTGGACCTCCTTTTCCATTTGGCTAATTCTGCCTTTCAAGGCATTCTTCTCCTCATTGGCTTTTTGGAGCTCTTTTTACATTTGGGTTAGTCTATTTTTTAAGGTGTTGTTTTCTTCAGTATATTTTTCAGTATTTTTTGGGTCTCCTTTAGCAAGTCATTGACTTGTTTTTCATGGTTTTCTCACATCCTTCTCATTTCTCTTCCCAATTTTTCCTCTGCATCTCTAACTTGCTTTTCCAAATCCTTTTAGAGCTCTTCCATGGCCTGAGATCAGTTCATGTTTTTCTTGGAGGCTTTTGTTGTAGGCTCTTTGACTTTGTTAACTTCTTCTGTCTGTATGTTTTGGTCTTCTTTGTCATCAAAGAAAGAATCCAAAGTCTGAGACTGAATCTGGGTGCATTTTCACTGCCTGATCATATTCCCAACCAACTAACTTGACCCTTGAGTTTTTCAGCGGTGTATGATTGCTTGTAGAGTTAAGAGAACTATGTTCCAAGTTTGGGGGGATGCGCCAGCTCTGCCACACCAGCACTCCTCCTTCCCCAAGAACCCCCAACCCGGACTGGACTTAGATCTTCAGCAGGCTCTTCACTCCTGCTCTGATCTGCCACTTAATTCCTCCCACCTGGTGTGCCTGGGGCTGGAAGCAACTGCAGCTGTAGTTCTGTAGCTGCCCCACCTCTGCTGCCCCGGGGTGGTGGCCGAACCGTGAACTCCTTCTACTACAAGCTTTTCCCACTGACATTCTCTGTTGTCTTTGGTGTTTGTGGCTTGAGAAGTCTGGTAAGTGCTGCAGCTCACTGATTCAGGGCGCTAAGGCACGCTCTGCCTGGCTCCTCATCTGGTTCGTCCGTGGCACTCACACTGGGCTCTGCTCTGCTCCGCTCCACTCTGCTCCCAGCTCCGTGTTGGATAGACCTCACCCAGAGACCATCCAGGCTGTCCTGGGCTGGAGCCCTGCTTCCCTCTGCTATTTTGTGGGTTCTGAGCCAAGATGGCGGCTGGAAAGCAAGGACTTGCATGAGCTCTACCCCCAGGTTCCTCCGAACACCTATAAAAACTGGCCTGAACAAAGTCTAGAGCTGCAGAACCCACGAAATAACAGAAGGAAGCAGGGCTCCAGCCCAGGAAAGCCTGGATGGTCACAGGGAAGGGTCTATCACACGAAGATGGAATCAGAGCTGAGCAGAGCCCAGTATAGGTGGCACCAGGACCAACCAGACCGAGAGCCTGGCAGAACAGGCCACAGGGCCCTGAATCATTACCTTGCGGCAGTTACCAGACTTCTCAACCCACAAACACCAAAGACAACAGAGAAGGTTTATGGGTAGAACAGCTAGAAGAGAGTGAAAGGAGTTTGTGGTTGGCCCCAGCCCTGGGGGCATGGAACTGGTGCAACTCTGGGGCTGCTTCTAGCTGTACTTACTTCAGGCCCCAGGCCCACCTGGTGGAAGCTAGTGCCTTGATGAGAAATCAAGATATTATAAAACAGAACCAAAGGAATGAAAAAATGGAAGACAATGTGAAATATCTCATTGGAAAAACCACTGACCTGGAAAATAGATCCAGGAGATATAATTTAAAGATTATCATCTTTCAAGAAATCACCAAGGAGAACTGCCCTGATATTCTAGAGCCAGAGGGTAAATTAGAAATTCAAAGAATCCACCAATCGCCTCCTGAAAATGATGCCCAAAAGAAATCTCCTAGGAATATTGTCACCAAATTCCAGAGCTCCCAGATCAAGGAGAAAATACTGCAAGCAGCCAGAAAGAAACAATTTGAGTATGGTGGAAACATAATCTGAGTAATGCAAGATTTATTAGCTTCTATATTAAGGGATCAAAAGTCTTGGAATATGATATTCCGGATGTCGAAGGATCTAGGATTAAAACCAAGAATCACCTCCCCAGCAAACCTGAGTGTAATGCTCCAAGGCAAAATATGGATTTTCAATAAAATAGAGGACTTTCAAGCTTTCACAGTGAAAAGACCAGAGCTGAGGAGAATGTTTGACTTTCAAACACAAGAATCAACAGATGCATGAAAAGGTAAACAAGAAAGAGAATTCATAAGGGACTTACTAAAGTTGAACTGTTTTGCTTACATTACTACATGGAAAGATGATGTGTGCAGTTCATGAGACCTCAGTATTAGGGTAGCTGAAGGGAATATACGTATTATATATAGACAGAGGCCACAGGGTGAGTTGAATATGAAGGGATGACATCTAAAAAAATAAAATCAAATTAAGGGATGACAGAGGACTATATTGAGAGAGGGAGGAAGGGAGAGATAGAATGGGGTAAATTATCTCACAAGAAAGTGGCAAGAAAAAGTCATTCATTGGAAAGGAAGAGGGGGCAGGTGAGGGGGAATGAGTGAATCTTGCTCTCATCAGATTTGACTTGAGGAGGGAATACCATACATACTCAATTGGGGATCTTACACCACATGAAAGTAGGGGGAAGGGGATAAAAAATGGAGCACAATGGAAGAGAAGGCAGATAGGGGCTGGAGGTAATTAAAAGCAAACACTTTTGAAAAGGGAAAGGGTGAAGGGAGAAAATTGAAAAAAAATTGAAGAAAGGGGGACAGGATAGGATGGAGGGAAATATAGTTAGTCTTTCACAACATGAGTATTGTGCAAGGGTTTTACGTAATGATACATGTGTGGTCTGTGTTGAATTGCTTGCCTTCTTAGGGAGAGTGGGTGGGGAGGGAGGAGGAGAGAGAATCTGGAACTCAAAATTTTAAAAGCAGATGCTCAAAAAAAGGTTGTTTTTGAATGTAACAGGAAAATAAGATGTACAGGCAATGGGGCATAGAAATCTATGTTGTCCTACAAGAAAGTAAGGGGAAAGGGATGGGGCAGTGGGGAAGGGGGTTGATGGAAAGAAGGGCTGACTGGGGAATGGGGCAATCGGAATATATGCCATATTGGAGTGGGGGGAGGGCAGAAGTGGGGAGAAAATTTGGAACTCAAAAACTTGTGGAAATCAATGCTGAAAACTAAAATATATCAAATAAAATATCTAAAAAAAAGACAAGTTTCAAATCTTTAGACTGTGTGTTGCAAACTGGCTGATTTCTGCCACTGCTTCTGCTTTGGTGTGGTCTGGTGCAATTTAATGTGCCAGGTGCTCTCCCAGTCCACAGATACATCCTGTCAACTTTTCAGACTCTCCTGGCTTGGAAATTTGCCACACTCTGTCTACTAGTGGCTTCTAACTCTCTCAAATCTGCTCCGATTTACTTTTTTAGAGTTATCTGATAGAATTTGTAAGAGAACTCTGGTAAGTCACTACTTTCACCGGGCCATCTTGCCTCCTCCCACGAAGAGCATATTATTTTTTCTCTATTTTTAATTGTTTTATTGTGTTTGTGTTTTATTTTCAACATAGCTAATATGGAAGTATGCTTTGCCTGTCTTCACATGTATAACTGATACCAAGGGAGGTAGAAAGAAAATGTGGAACTCACAATTAAAAAAATATTTTTTTACATATAATTCAGTAATATTTAATGAAATAAATACATTTTTAAAAAATAGACACTAATGGGATTTTGGAAAGAAAGACTGAGTCATTAACTCTAAAATATGAAATCAGTCTAAGCAGATTAGAAGAGTTCTGGTTAAGGAGAAGAGGTGTTTTCATAGCCACAGATAGGCAAATGAGCATAAAAGTATAATATCCACATTATATTTTAAAAGAGGTTACAGATTTTTTCCAAAAAAGTGGAAATGAATTGGAATTACTTTTACCAGTATTTAAACATTTCTAATTACAATTTTGGGAAGTAAAGCTGTATATGACAATGTGTTCTTAATACGTGAGGATTTCAAAAGCTCCTTTTTTCAATGATTCATAATATGTATATATTACTTTGTGGGGTAGCCAAATTTAGTGTAATGGTTAGAAACTCTCCTTCGAGAATTTCAAAAAGAACCAATCATATACTTGTGTTATAAAAAACATTTTGAGCAGTTCAAGAAATGTAGAGATCTGCATTCGTTTTGATTCAGAAGCCCAGAAATACACTGTGTGACTGTCAAGCAATGAGACCAATTTCCATAAGCCACACATACTCATAAATAATCGTTTAAGACTGACTTGCAAATAGCCCACACCAAATAGCTATCTGCCTTGGAGAAAATGAAATACTAAAGTAAATTGCAGACTATTATTTTCAGATTTTTTTATAAGCCTGGTTTTAACTATGTCTGAAAAACAAAATAAAATCAGAAACAGTAGCCAAATTCCCCGAAGCCCCTATTATTATTCAATAAATAAACACATTCATAGTTTTATGTCTCCAGGAAGAAGGACAGTTAAAGGGAAAACAGAAAAGATATGAATGGCAATAACCGATATAGCAGCTAAATGACCATGTTGCCAATGTAGTCCAAGAAATAGTATAAACATTGTATTATCTTACTACTTTAGTCTCATATGATTCTACAGACATAATTGGCCACACTTGCTAAAAGAAATCCACAATACATCAGTAAATATTCCATTTTAAATTTCTAATTTAACTTATAGCAAGCGTCATGCTTTGCACAAAGTATGGGCTTAATAACGTATGAATTACACTAAAATGAATTAAAAGGCCGTTCTAAATACTGACCAAACTTCTGACATAGAAATCCTGATAGCTTTCAAATTCTGGCAAGTAACTCAAGAAAATGTCTAGGAAATACTATCTGGGCATGCACCCTCCTCATTAGAATTGTAAACAAGAGCTGTTCTTTAAGTCTTTCACAAGAACTTACATTGTGTCATTCACTGTAATGACCAAATTAATCATTTGTTTTAAATACAATTATGGCATTCCTAAATTTTCTAAACGAATATTTTATAAGATCAGTAGTGTTTTCACCCATGTATTTCATTTTGTAATACCTTAATTGACTTTATTTTTTTTTACCTGGTTTGGTTAATTTTTTTATGTGTCTTTAATTACCAGATGTTAGTCTGCTATAGTTAGGCACTCTCCAAGTCCTATGGCAATGGAAGTATTAGAAACTGGATAAGTCACATTCTCTTCCTATGAGTAATGTGGTTTATTTTAGTTAGAGTAAGTATTGAGGAGCTACCAACCTTTTTATGGTTCTCAAAGAAAGAATAACTTTTGTCCTTCAGCTCCACTTCTCTCTTAATCATCTAACAATATAAGCTGGCTAAAGGGTGTAATTATTTTGGACTTATTCAATCAGAAAAGGTCTGAGTTCCCTCCTACTACTAAAACTCTACTTTAGCCTTAATCTGTTATATTTTACAAATCCTTAATCATATGACTTTGGCATAATCCAGTTAGGTCTCCATGGGGGAAAAATGGAGCATTCTTAGTTGTACATAGTGCTTTACCCAATATACAAAAATAATCCATAATAAAACTTAACCTATCACATGGACATATACACAATGATTTCCCTAAACCCCATGATGATATAGAGGGCACTCAGAATGAAAGAGTTCCAGGAAAGATTCCGTTAAGTTTCTTCAGCATCTATCCCTTATGCTGCAACCCCACTGGCTGTTCTTCCTGAAAGCAAGCAGGCGACTATAGGAAAAACTACACAATTCCCAGCTGATACTTCTCTCCCAAATACAGTAGTGCCTATCATTTGATGAAGGACTTGGGAAATTGGGACCTTGGTTTCAACCCCTACTTGTAGAACAGGGATAGATATTGGAGAAGGCAGATGCACCTACAGATTGTGAAATTGATTATTGACTATTCATTCATTGATTAAGAGTTAGTAATCCCTGTAACCAACTTCTAGGGCTTAGATTTGTATTTGTTTTGTATAGACCTTGGCAGAAAAGTTTCTAAGAGACTTTGTAGGAAACTGTATGCAACTGAGACTGGATTTATCTCTTGAGGAAGTCAACAAAGATTCGATGGAGGGCGATTCAACCTGGTCAAGAGAAGTTTTTCTTAGAAGTTTTTCCCCTGGTTTGGGGAATGTGTTGTGGGTTGGGGACTTTCCAAAGGATGTTCAACTCTGTGTTTTCCCTGTTCCTGAGCCCTCTCCCCTTTTGCTACTCAGCATAATTATGGAACAATCAGAGGCTTAGTTTAGTTAGCAACAGTGCACTTTATATAATGAGCTTCTTTAACCAAACTATTCAAAAGGCCACTCTTACTGTGAGGTGTGTTTTTGGTCACTGAGGGGCCACCGACCTTTATTATTGGTAGTTACTAGACTTGCCAATAAACAGACTATGTTCAGACTTTTGTGCCTCAGTTTCTCTTCATTGCATATTTTTATCATGACAAGATAATGTGTTTATTTTCATTTTTCTGTTGCTTGGAAGAGATCTCTGACTGCTTCATGCCATGGATAACTCCGTTGCTATGAATTGGAGGAATAAAGGCAAAGACATGATAGAAAAAAAAGGAAATTGTCTCTATGTCCTGACCCATTTGCCATCATCCTTTTTTTTGTCTCTGCCCCCTCCCCCATCACTTAGACAATGAGATCTTTAAGAAATATGCCACATCCTGTATGTATGTATGTATGTATGCATGTGTATATGTACACAAACATTCATATATATTTACATGCATGTTTATGTGTATAGATAAATTATCTATCTATCTCAACCCCATCACATTCTTATATATGGAGAGAGGGAGAGAGGGAGAGAGGGAAAGAGAGGGAGGCAGAGAGAGAGACTGCTCTTTCACCTTCACATCTCAGCTTCCCTTGTGGCCTTTCTTGGTCTGTCAAATGATAGCATTGTCCCTTCTGAGATTACCTTACATCTACTCTGCACATAATTATTAACAAAAATACTTTCTTAGTGTCTTCCCTTAAATTAGAATGTGAATTCCTTGAGGGCCTGAATAATACTTTTGCTTTTCTTTGTGTCCCTAGTCCTTAGTACAGTTCTTAGAACATAGCAAGGGCATAATATATGCTTGTTGACTGACCAACTGAAACAAAGTTTAATGTGCAGTTAGGGAAACAGGTCTTAAGTCCTAGCTTTGATACCTGCTAGTTATGTGACTTTGGGCAAGTTGCAATTATCCTCTTTACACCTCAGTTTCATCATCTGTAAAATGAGAAATAAAACTATATTAGCTTCACCACAAGGTTGTTGTAATTATAGAAAATGCCTTGAAAATTTTAAAGTTTTATAAACAAGGGATTTTGTTGTGCTAAATATGTTTTCTAAATCACATTTTCTTTTAAATAATTATTTTTATTTTCAGAATATTTTGTATTCCAAATTTGGGCATTTATCAGAAATCACATTGAATTGAAATCATTCAATTAAAATGGTTCAATTTTACTTTCTTTGTCATATCTATGACTTTAATTGATTGTTATAAGTCTCTACATTTTTATAGCTTTGAGAAAAATTCAAAAGGAGGGCTAGAGCAATGTAAAGAACAATTCTACACACACACACACAAGCCAGAAGTGAATGTAAGAAAATTATAAAGATCAAGCAGGACTCAGATGAAGGGATATGAGAGAATACACCCAAACCTACTCCTTCATGGAGGCGCAAGGTCCACAGGTGTTACATTTTGCACGTTTTCATATTTTTTTCAATGAATGGATCAGCTGTATTGATTTTTTTTCCTCTTTAAAAATATTGTTATATGGGATGTTTGTCTGGGAGGAGGAGGGGTAAGAATCAAGGTTATTATGACAATAAAAACTTATTAAAAAGGAAGGAGGATTAGAGTATGGCTTGACACAAAATAATTTTAATATCTGTCATTAATTCCAAATAGTTGCTCTATTTTTTTCAGACATTTTGTATCATTTGGAAGATCATTAGAGCATTAGCAACGGTTTTGCCCTTGTTTTTTCATTCCAGAGCTATTGCTTATGGGATCTTTAAAGCATATATGAGAAAAAGCAATAAGAGTTAAAGACTAAAAAACAAACAATTTAACTGGAAAAATATTTAATACAGTAACATGTTTACAAAATGCAAATGATTAAAAATATGACAAACATCGCTTGTAAAATGAAATCTCACTTTGACTAAGGATGGCAGGAAAGGTAAGGAAAGAACTATGAAAGCTTCGTCATTAAATATATGTCTCATTCTGCATCTTGTGTCTTGGTTAGGAGGTAAGTGTTATGATTAATCTTATTTGTTTAGAATTGTGATTTATCATCATATTAATCAGAGATCTAATTTTTTAAATTTTTTTTTACAAATTTATTATATAAATAATTATTCACTCTTCACCAATTCATATAAGTTTTCCAGGTTTCTCTGAAACCACCTCATGTAATTTCTTATGTTACAATAATATCCAATTATATCCATACAACATACTTTGTTTAGCCATTACTCAATAGATACCCATCTGTTTCTAGTTCTTTGCTATAAATAATTTTGTGCATATGGGTGTTTTTTTCTTTATTTGATCTCTCTGCATCCATTAATTTATAATCAATTTGTACCCCAAAGTCACAAAATTATTTGTATCCTTTGAACAAGTGATGGCATTAACATAATATAAATAATTTTGTGACTTTTGGGGCAAAATTTATGGTGAAATAACAGATACAGCTAAGTTTAAAAGTTAAGAGATTGTTTCAAGATGAAGATTGGAAGTGACAGCAATGATGTGCCATTAAGGTACTATGTAACATTACAATACCTCCAACCTGACACATTGAAAAATCGGAATGGATAAAAACAGACATTTTAAGAGAATTTTAACCAATACCAAATATTTACTACAATGAGGAGGCTAAAAATTTCCAGAAATCTCTTCAATTAGGAAATGTTTGATCTCTTCACATGGAAACACATAGCAATAAAGGGCCACAGCAAGTTTATGTTATAATTCATTCACAAATATTCAGCAGAGAAATTACAAAACTTTATGAGCAAAATTATGAAAAAATATAAATTACTAGTTTGCTGAAAACTTGATTTAAGAACTGACAAATTCATATCATCTTAATAATTCATCGCCAGACTCAAAAAAGATTCGGCTGGAATTGATGACCATGTACATTGAGGTAGTGAAGAATTGCATGCAATTCAGTAGCCCTGATTCAGCTAAGCTTAAGAGACCTCCATTTCCCACCAGTGGCCCCACTTGGTTTCCACTCCAGTGAACATCATGCCTATTCCAGGATAAACTGATCACCTGAAATTTCTCTGCTATGATGAATGAGTCAGTCTTTGGTACACAACAACCTTCTCAGCTTTCTCAGCTGCATCTCTACCCTGATTGGAGGGTTAGGAGGTGGAACAATAAACTCCTCCCAAAGTCTTCCTTTTAGGAGGGCTCAGAACATTGTAGTAATTCACCATTTCCCATTAGCAACTCTGCTTGATTTCTACTTCATAGAACATCATGACCCTGCACTAGTTATTCCTTGGTGGTCCCCCAATGCCCATTTCAGCTTCCTTTTGTGTGTTGTCTTCCCAAATTAGATTGTATGCTTCTTGAGGTCAGGGACTCTCCTTTTCTTATCTCTATCCTAAACCCTTAGCACAATACCTGGCAATATTAGACCCTTAATGAATGTCTATTGAATTGATTTGAATCCTTTGAGAATGTTAGATTTGTAAATCTTTCAGTTTCTCAAGCTGTTCTTTTATGCCAGCCAGGTGGGATTCTGAGACTAACAACTTAAATGTGTTAACTCTCCTTGAGTTTTATTGGCTTATGTAGTCTTATACTAAAAAAAAAGTTACAGTGGTAGCACAGAATTCCAGGATATGGAGGCTAAAGTGAATAGCAGCAGAACTACTGGTGGTAATAACTATATAGATGTAGAGCAACAGCAGTTTTAGCAGAGAGGAGCTACAGAGAGGAGTATAGCCAGAGTAACAGCAGAATCCCGAGGGCCTATGCATTGACAGGAATGAATACAGGGCAGAGGGAGTGGAAGCATAGTAATTACTCTACCATGCCAAACAGCTGTGGGAAACAGAACCATTAAGTGGTGAAGCACTGTCAACTGCTGGGAGATGGAGCCATGAGAACTTAGACAAGAGAGGTCTTCCAGCTGGGATACTAGCAGATGTCACTGAAACCTCCATTTCTACTTGCCTCAGATGATGAGTTTTCCAGTGATTTGTGTGCTAGTTAGTAAACCTTCCCCAATAATGCATGAGTCTATGGAAAATTGTACTCAGATTATGGAGCTCATCATTTCTTATAGCATAGTAGTATTCCATCAAAATAATATACCACAACTTGTTCAGCTATACCCCAATTGATGGGCATCCCCACAATTTTCATTTATTTGTCACCACAGAAAGAATTGCAATAAATATTTAATTTTTATCTTATCCTTTTTATATTATTTTGTTATTTTATATTATCCTTTTTCCCGAAACACCTCGGGAAATAAACCTAATAGTGGTATTCCTAGGTCAAAGTATATAGGCAGTTTAATAACTCTTTGGGCATAATTCCAGATTGCTCTCCAAAATTGTTGGACTAGCTCACAGTTCCACCAACAGTGAATTAGTGTACCAATTTTTCTACATATAGAGATTTGAATGAAATGACAGAGTTAAATGAGCAGAACCAAGAGAATATTGCATACACTAATAGCAATATTGTTTAAGAACAACTTTGAGTGACAAAGTAATTTTGACTATTATACAAACAGAAATTATCTACAAAGGGCACATGAAGGAAGATACTCTATGCATCCAAAGAAAGGATGGATAAATAGAAGTATGTAAAGAATAATTTTACATATATACACACATATGCATATACATATATACATACACACACACACACACATATATATAATATATATATTAATATATATAATAATATATATATATGTGTGTGTGTGTGTAAAGACCTCCATTTGTGTATGGGATGAAGAGGAACTACATTGCTCATTTCTTTCCCTGACATTTATTTGTTCTTATACCCTAATTAAAAACTTAACATTTCATTTCTGGTTTCTTCCTGGTGTATAAGTAGATGAACAACTACATGGCTGTTTAGGTCTCATATTACCTCAACATTTAATGCAATAACTGGTGGAAATTTCAGAGTAGATGGTAAATGCATGTCACACTAATATTATTCAAAAAATCTTAAGTTATGAAGACATCAGCAACTTCTATCTCATATGCATCATTTTCATCTTCATTATATCTTCATGAGAATGTTTTATGAATTTGTCAAACCTATCCTTAATGAAACTATGAGAAGACAATAGATAGGCTTTTGCAGTTTTCAACATCAATTGGTATCATCAGTCAAACTGAATTAACAATAATAATAAATCCATAAACTTTAATGGCTTTCATCGTATTATCTAAGCTAGAAGAATAAAAAAAAACTTCAAAATATGGATGTCTAGCAGAGAAAGCCAAAATCACGTGGGAAAAGGATGAGTTGAACAGCATCCCCACTGTTTTGACTGAAATTAGACGAGGAATAAGGATGTTTTCAATGAGCATATAGAAGATGAGCTTAAGTCTTAATACGTTTGCTCAACTACAAAAGTCCATCTATGCAATAGAATATATGACATTAAATATAGAAGGAAAATTGCCAGAAAGTTACTTGTTCCAGGATCATTTATATCTGAATTACATCAAAAAGATGAAATGAATGAAATAAGAGTAATATTTGATATTTATATGGTACTATGAGCTTTTTGGGATAACTAGATGGCTTAGTGGAAAGAGTGCTGGGCCTGGAGTCAGAAGGACTCGAGTTCAAGTCCAGCCTTAGATGCTTACATAGGTCACTTAATATATTTTTAACCTTAATCTACTGGAGAAGGAAATGGCAAACCACTTCCATATCTTTGCCAAGAAAGGTCCTTGGACAGTATGATCCATGTGGTCATGAAGAGTTGGTCACAACTGAAAAATAAAAACAACGAGATGTTTCTCAAAGTATTTCACAAGTCTTATCTCATTTGATCTTCACGACAATTCTATGAGATAGGTACAACATATATTATCCTCATTTTACAGATGAGGAACATGAAGATCAGAAAAGTTAAGTGACTTGACCATGGTCACATAACTGATGTGATTAAAAACTAAATTCAAAGCTATGTCTCTCTTGATACCAGGTCCAATGCTGAGAGAAATCAGTAGGACATGAATTTTTTTATATTTCTGCGTGTAATTTCTCTCTTTTTCTAACTAAAAAGCTTAGAGAAATTATGCAGAATTTATGGAAGTATGAAGATTAACATCTCATAGCAAGAGCAGGCATCTGTACCATTGAGATAATAGAGCCATCAAAATATGTCTTTGACACATTCTTGAAGTTTTGGTGAATATAAAAAAATGGTTGACTGCAATTATATTTTATATGGAAATTTTTATGAGTTTTATATCTAACAAGGATGAACCCATATCCAAATTTTTGAAGGCTTTCCACATTGTATTTCTTTTACTTTGACAGAACTAAGACTACTTGCTTACAACTGAACTGGAGCTTGATCTACATTACCTCACAAAAAATATATGGTCTGCTTCACTCTGCATTCAGACTCCACAGTTCTTTCTCTGGACATGGATGGCATTTTCCATCATGAGTCCTTTGGAATTGTTTTAGTTCCTTGCATTGCTGAAAAGGGCTAAGTCTATCAAAATCAGTCATCACACACTGTAGATGTTACTGTGTACAATGTTCTCCTGGTTCTGCCCATTTCACTCAGCATCAGTTCATATATGTCTTTACAGATTTTTCTGAAGTCTGCCTATTCATCATTTCTAATAGCCCAATAGTATGATTCCATTACATTGATATACTTCTTTTGCAGGTAAAACTTTATTTCCATAAAATAGACCAAAAGTGAAAAATGATTCCTTAAAACTCTCTTTCTTTTAATTTTTGTTGTTCTTGACATCTTCTTTCTTTTATTTAATTAACCTCTACTACCAAAGAAAATAAGCTACTATTTTACAACTTATATTTTCAGAGAATTTCCTTGGGCACTGAGAAGTTATAGGACTTACTCAGAATCAAATGGAAGAATAAGTAAGAGGCAGGATTCCTCCAATCAGGTAGAAGGTCTTTCTTTACTTTAATATATCAATATATTTTCAAAGGAGAAAACATGAATATTTAGAACAGCTACATGGAAAATACATTTTTAACAAAAATATAAAATTCTCAACTTTTATTAAAAGACCTGGTAATTATCATTCTGATAACCAACAATGCTTCCTAATTTATAATTTCATTATTATAAGCAAGAAGTGTATTGTGACTTTCATGGAATTATAACTTTGACTTGTTCATTCTGACAAAGTTGAAAAAGGCAAGCTTGAATAGTGAAAATAGAAGAAATAAATCACAATTACTCTTAGGAATTAATTTTTGTGCTGATTCTCTGCAATGTTTCAAAGAATTCACATGATCATGCATTAGTAGTTGGAGGGAATTTAGAGCATTTAATCCAATGCTCTCATATTATAGATGAGGAAACTTTAGCCCACAGTACTTAGGCAGTTGCTAGGATCATATAGGTAGTAATAGGCAGAGTCAAGAATCAAACACACATACACTATCTCAAAGGTAGTCCACTTTATCCTACACCATGTTGCCAGGAGTTTACAAATGTGAATACATTTTCTATTTTAATATTCCTTATTAAACTATTAGGTTTAGTCAATGTTATCATTTGCTAAAAATTGACAAATTTATTCAGTCAAATCTCAATTTTCCTTTATCAGAAGGAAGCAGCAGTGAAGATAATTCAAAATATTACATTTCTCAAGAAAAATAAATAACAATTTCTACTTGAATTTTGAGTGATTTATATATATATATGTATATATATATTTATATAATATATGGATATATGCACATATGCAGATGTATGTACATACACACACATATATACACTATAATAGCTTTACCTCATAAATCATACTTTGATTATACTAATATTAAACTTATTTTGAAGACTCATGCCAATGGGGATGATCGCAAGAAGTATGCTAGGTGGTAGGCAGATGTAACTCCTAAACTAAATTTTACCATGAAATTTCTACATGCAGTTAGTAATCGAGATTGGATTTTATAGTCCATAAATCAGTTGAATGAATATCATATATTTCCAGTGGGAATTTCTCAAGGCCCTTACTCAATTATATGAAATGTACCTTCAGAAGACTGAAGAAAGATTTATATATCATTTTTGTCTGAATAGAATATAATTTCTTTCATTTAGAAAAAATTCATAAAATGTGCTGTTCTTTGTTAGTGTGTTGGGAAATAAGATAAAGAAAATCTCCCTATCCAATTGTTAATTAAATGATCCTGGTATGTGATTGAAAATTGCCTCATATATATATATATATATATATACATATATATATATATATATATATATAGATAGATAGATAGATAGATAGATAGATAGAAATAGATATCTATTTAGCTGTTAATGTAGCTAGATTTTGCTTCAAAGTGTATGAGATGTTTAGGATGAAATAGTACCTGTAGTGTGAGGACTTAAGCAGCCCTTTTCAAGACTGCTCATCCATCTTGGGTATCCACCTTTCCCCCAACTCTCTGTGGCTTCAAGAAGGTGTATCATGTGCAGTATTCATACCCATGTTGAGCCATCTTAACAGATGAACTAAACCAGACTGAAGATAACTGACAGGCCCCAAATCTGTCTGTGAGTTAAGAAGTGTGTCGACCTAAGAGTATGAAAACTTCCCTTTGCAGAATGGGCAAAGGAGGAAAAACAATTGTTCCAATGGCCATGAAGGCAGCTGAACCAGGCAATTAAAACTTGGTCAAACATCGAAGATGCTGAGGTAATCCACTCCATCTGGGGCCATTGACAGTTGTTTTGACTTTTGTTCTGTAACTGGGCTTGGATGACTGTGAGAGAGTGAGGCTGACAACTTTGCACAACTTTGCCTCACTTAAATCCAATTCACATGCAAGTGAAGACATCGCCCATACACAACGTACCTTGACCCCAACATCACGATGTTATTGGTTCCCTTTAGAAAAGGAAGGATGAAAAGCAACAATTTTAAAATATATTTCAAAAATCAGAAACATCATTTGTCAGTATACATATGTTCCAAAAGATCACTGACTGATTTCAAGCTGAAAATAAATGTAGAGATCACTTAGTGCAATCCTGTGATTTCATAGACCCTGAAAGATGGAGTGATTACAGAATTTGACCAAAGATTTTCTGACTTCCAATACAGGGCATCACTACCTCCTCATCTAAGCATCAGAACCAGTTCTAACTTCACATTGATTTAGTCTTCATGTTGTTGACTGTTAGATATGTTTGCTTCATTCAGGCATCTTGTCTCTCCATCATGCTTTGGTAACACTACAATCTCAGGGTTCTCATTCTACCTTTTCCATTCGTCCCCTCTTTCCGTTGCTTATTCATCAAATGATGCATACTCCAAAACTTAGTTGTTTCAGTTGAATCTGACTCTTTGTAACCCCCTTTGAGGTTTTCTTGGTAAAGATTCTGGAAAGGTTTGCTATTTCATCCTCCAGCTCATTTTATACATGAGAAAACTGAGACAAGTATTGTTAATTGACTAGCCAAGGGTCACACAACTAGTGAGTGTTTGAGGCTGGATTTGAACTCATGTCTTCCTGATTCCAGATCCAGCGCTCCATCCATTGTGCCATGTAGCTGTTCTTCCTACACCACACCCATTGTCAGCTTTATCTATTCCCAGGCCTTGAATTAGCACAATTAAATTAAGTGGTCTAGAAGACTCTTTCCATTTAGAAATTTTATGGATTATCAGAATATTATTTCAGCTGCCTACTAAGAATCTAAATTATTTGCCATCTGCCAATAGTTCACATTAAAGGAAGTTCATAATTTTACTCTTTTGCTCAAAACCTAACACTTTCTGCTGTTTCTCTGTGTGCTACCTTCATTCCCCTAGATCCTGAGGCTTGAATGATTGGAGTAAGTTTTGTCTCCTCTATCTCCTTCACACTTCACATGAGATTAATTCCCAAACCTTATGACTTTCGACTGAAATATTTCTTGTATTCATCCTTTTTTTTTTCTCTTACTGCCATTGTTTAAAGGCAATATGGCATAGCATATAGGGCATAGTACATGGAATCAGGGAGAGTTGTTTTAAAATCGTGCCTTAGATACTAGCTGTGTGGCCACAGGAAAATCAATTGACTTCTCTGTGCCTCATGTATTTTTTTTAGTTGTAAAATAACAGAATTAGATTCAATGGCTCCTACAGTCCCTTCCATCTTTAAATACATTTTAGGTTTTCATCATATTACCTAGAAATAGAATTCTTAACTTCAACTCCTCCCTGCTCCTTTTATCCATTATACCACTGCCTGAAAAATTGCCTAGTGTGCTTATTTCATCTCTCTCCTGAGAAAAACCTTAATCAACTCCTCTTTGATTGTTTGTCTTGGCAATCACAACCCTCCACAGCATGCCTGTGACATGTGAGAGAGAGAGAGAGAGAGAGAGAGAGAGAGAGAGAGAGTTGTATGCTTCAATAGTATGCTTCAGTCTGCATTCAGGCTCCATAGTTCCTTTTCTGGAAGTGGATAACATTTTCCATCATGAGTCTTTTGGATTTGTCTTATGTCTTAGATATTTGCATTGTCAAGAAGAGGTAAGTCTATAAAATTTAGTCATCACACAAAATGTTGTTGTTACTGAGTACAATGTTCTCCTCCTGGTTCGGCTCACTTCACTCAGCATCAGTTCCTGTTAGGCTTTGCAGGTTTTTCTGAAGTCCGCCTGCTCATTATTTCTAATAGCACAGTAGTATTATTCCACTACCTTAATATACCACAATTTGTTCAGCCATTCTCCAATTGATGGGCAACCCCTCAATTTCCAAATCTTGGCCACCACAAGAAGAGCTGCTATAAATATTTTTGTTTAAGTGGGTCCTTTTTCCCATTTTGATGATCTCTTTGGGATACTGTTATGTTAATGAAAATGGGAAGATCTTTCCCATCCATTAATAGGCCTATGTGACCTGCTTGAGTCACATGAGTCTGAGACACAGGAGCCTCTGCAGGGAGGAGCTTGCGAATGGGTATAGCAGGAAGTTGAATCAGTCAGAGCTAGGAGAGAGAGACACACAGAACTGCTCATGTGATCACTCACATGAGAGTGGGAATGATTTTGCTGAAGGGAGTTTGTTTGTGGGAAGGCCTAACAGAGGGAAGGCTTGGGGATAGTAGTGTCCCCTGCATTGGTAATGTGTATTGACTTCTTGGTTACCATGATTGATTTGGCTTTCTGGTGTTTGAATAAATATTTTGGTTTCGTCTTCCATGGAGAGAGTCTGTTATATGTTGTGATTCAGAAATATGCTAGCATATTCATAGTAGCTGCTGTGGGTATAGCATTGGTGCTACATTTCGTGACAAGGATGGGATTGCAAAGTATAAAACCTCTACTTGGAGATAGGAAGGCTTTAGGGAAGGAAATGGGTATCCCAGGATAGGAGGCTTTACCTTATTCCTCCTGGGCAAGAGAACGGGCTAAATGCACTAGACTCTGTGAAAACTGGGAACCAAGGCTATGGTAGGGAGGACCCAGAGATTTAGAAAGATGTTTGCCAGGAATACCAATAAAACCAGGGAAAGAACTGGCAGAGGTGTGTAGAAGAGGCTGGGCCTTGCTAAGAAGTTATCATATTACATCTAAAAGCAGAGACAAGTTGCTGGAGGAAAAGGTTCAGATGAAAAATAAATTAGCTGATTTGCATGAGAGGCTTTCTATGCTACAGTGTTCGAATTTTCCTTCATAACAGCAAGCTAGAAAGTTTCAGATGTTAGAAGAAAAAGCAGCTGTGAATTTAGCTGGGTAAAAGAAGCAAAATATTAAGGAAGGGAAGGTGCATGCAGCCATTGCACAGGCTGGGCTTGATTGGGGTCCAAACACCGGCTAGGAAGATGTGTGGGAGGAAAATGAAACAAAGTTAAATGAGGAGGCTTTTAGCAATGCAGATGTTTGTCCAATACTAAGAAGGAAGCAGGAGAACCAGGGGGGCACACAGTATTTAGGAAAATAATTGAGGATTTTACTCAGCAGGAGGTCATAGATATTTTGAGTCAATTCACCCCCAAAACGGGAGAATCCTTAGTATCTTTAATCGTGAGAATCAGTGATGAAAGGGTCTGGTGAATAGGGATAGGTAAAATAGATTGTTTGAAATTCATATTTATTAGTCAGAATCCTTTTGTACAGCAAGCTTTTAGGGATTACCATATGCAAGGAAGTAACAATGTAATTAATATGTTAGCTTTAGCTACAAAAGGATGCAGCAAAAAATATCCTACTGACTCTATGTGGCCTAGTGGAGGCAGAATCTGGTATTCATTTAGAGACTGTATGAGAAAGTTAAAGGAAAAGGAAATGAAAACAGCAATTATCATTGGAGATACAGATGCATATCATAGTATTCCCTTAAGGGTTTCTCATAGAAATAAGTAATGGCCAGCAAAGTGGGAATTTTTGCTGTTTTTATTTTTCTTTTGGAGTGCTTCTCAGCACTAAGGCAATCAAGTGCCTTTGATTGAGTCTTGCTTTTGTTTCAATCAATAGTCTTTGATGACCTGCTTAAGTCACAAGAAAGCCTAAGTCACATGAGTTTGAGTCACATGGTTGTGATACCCTGTGACCCTGAAGAAGTGTATATATACTCTGAGGTTAGCATTTTGCTTTAGGAGTTAACTCATGGGAGGAGTGTTTGTGTGATTTGGCCAGACAAGACTCTGCGTAGCCACTAAGGAGCCCCTAGATTTGAAAACCCAGATATTGGTACTTCTCTCTCTGGTAGCTATGTATGTATTGCTATGGACAGAAAGAAGCCCTGTCTGCTGATTTGTCTTATTTGCTCTGCTTATATAATTTCTGCTTGTAATTTCTGTTTGTGTTTCTTCTGAAGTTCCGGGTGCTCACTTTTCCCCCTAAACTAAGTGAATAACATAAGTATGTTTAATTAAAGTGAGATTGTAAACCCCTTTAAGTTACTTTCCTTAGAAAAGCAGATCAAAGAACCTGTGCTAGCAGCCCTCCTGTGTGCTGGTATTATTGGCCTTTTACCGCCACAGTAGCTGCAAGTAACATTGTTGTTACAAAATATCATAGTGAAGATAGCTCCTCCTGCTTATAAGTACATAATTCTGACTCAACTAATTGGGGAAATAGGGCACCCTCTTTCTAGTGTGTTGGATAAGATTTCACAGTTAAGTGACTTAACTTGAAGATACAAAGTCAGAATAGATTAAGGAGGAAAGAATTGTTCATCGCTTTACTAAAAGCAGGTATAGATTTTGGAAGAAAAGATTGTATACCAACTAATGAACTATATAAGATGTACCTAGAAAAGGGACTTAATGTTAGACTGAATAGGGAAGTAAGAACTGCCCCTACAGATCCTCTTGAATCATTGTATCCAAGTTTGTCACACCTTCAGGGAGAATAGGAAATTAGCCAAATCCTAGCTTAAATTAATGAAATACACAGCAGTAAGGAAGACAGGAATTAATACAGTTTTAGTGGGTTCATGGACTCCAGAAGCACAGCTGACCTTATATTTACCCTGCTTCTGGTTGTTGTCTCCTTATTCTTTTTGGCTTTTCAACTTGTCTGCTAGATTTGTTTCCTACAAGTTTTGTGCCTTCTACATGTAAATGCCTAACTGCTGGAGCTGGATGTCACCCCCTGGCCAAGACTGTGCTGTGTCACCCCTGGACCTGGCATTGACCAAGCTCTGGATGCCAGCTAAAGAAGGGACCCAACAAATGGGACCTCTCGGGGCAGGGAGAGCTCAACATCCAATCTCAACAGGAAATAGCTATAGAAGAAGAGACCTTTGCCCTTACCCCAAGGGATTTGGGGCCCAATTCATTTGAAGCGGGAATGATGGGGTGCTTGTGCTCAAGTCCCACCCTAAGATATTGTTTTATGTGCTTATTTTGTGTAATCTCTGTTATATCGTTGTATAATTCTGTTGACACCAGTTGCCCCTAAACTCCCATTGACCTATGTAATGGATGTGAAAGATCTTGGGGCCAAAATTATGTTAATGAAAATGGGAAGATCTTTGCCATCCATTAAAAGGCCTAGGTGATCTGCTTGAATCACATGAGTCTGAGACACGTGAGCCTGTGTTGGGAGGAGCTTGCTGAACAGGTGGAGCCAGAAGAGGTGGAACAGGAAGTTGAAACCATCAGAGCTGGGAGACAGAGACACACAGAGCAGCTAGCATGAGTGAGAGAGGGAGTGATTTTGTTTAAGGGAGTTATTTTGTGGAAAGGTCTAATAGAGGAAAGACTTGGGGATGGCGGTTCCCCCTGCATTGGTAATGTGTATAGATTTCTTAGTTACTATGATGAATTTGGCTTTCTGATATTTGAATAAATGTCTTGGTTTCATCTTCCGTGGAGAGAGTCTGTTATATTTTGTGATTCAGAAATATGCTGAGATTTTCATAGCAGTTGCTGTGGGTATTGCACTGGTGCTACAGATACAGACTTAAAAGTGGTATTGCTGGGTGAAGGGGAATGCACAGTTTTATAGCCCTTTGGGCATAGTTCCAAATGGTTGGATCAGTTCACAACTCCACCAACAATGCATTAGTTTTCCAATTTTCCCACATCTTCTCTAACATTTATTATTTTCCAGTTTTATCATGTTAGCCAATATGATTGGTGTGATGTGGTACATTAGAGTTGTTTTAATTCACATTTCTCTGATCAATAGTGATTTAGAGCATTTTTTCATATGACTATAGATAGCTTTAATTTCTTCATTAGAAAACTGCATGCTCATATCCTTTGACCATTGATCAGCTGGTGAATGATTTGTAATCTTGTAAATATGACTCAATTCTCTATATATTTTAGAAATAAGACCTTCATCAGAGATACTGGCTATAAAAATTGTTTCCCAGCTTCCTTCTTCCCTTCTAATCTTGGTTGCATTAGCTTCATTTGTAGCAAAACTTTTCAATTTAATGTAATCACAATTATCCATTTCACATTTCATAATGTTCTCTGTCTCTCATTTTTTCACAAATTCTTCTGTTCACCATGAATCTTACAGGTAAATTATTCTTTGCTCACCTACTTTTTTTATAGTATCACCATTTATATCTAAATCAGGTACCCATTTTGACTTTATCTTGGTATATGATGTAAGATGTTAATCCATGCCTAGTTTCTGCCACACTGTTTTCCAGTCTTCCTAGCATTTTTGTTAAATAGTGAACTCTCATCCAGAAGCTGTAGTCTTTGGGTTTCTCCAACTGTAGATTTCAATAGTCATTGAATACTGTGTTTTGTATACCTAACCTACTCTACTTATTGTATGGGTATTTAGGGTGGGACTTTTTTTTTACTGTTTTCTGTTTTAGAATGCTAAAGGGATCAAGTGCCTTCAATTAAGTTTTACTAGGTGCTAAGACCCAGGCCCACACCCTTTTGCTGATTAGGTGTGAAGCCTTCTAGCCCTAAAAAGGGTATATAAACTCAGAGGTTGGCATTTTGTTTGGGACTGTCACTAACTGGAAGAGGGTTGGTGTGGAGACTCTGGGTAGTCTCTGGAGCTCCCTGCCTCCGGATGTTGGAGCTTCTCTGGTAACTGTATATTGTGATTTTGTCAGACAGAATTTTTTCTGTTAATTCACATTCATTTGCTCTGTTTATATAATGGATGTTTGTAATTTCTGTTTGTATTTGCTCTGAAGTTCAGGGTGCTGGTTTTTCCTCCTGAACTAAGTTGATGATATATATGTATATGTTTGATTAAACTGAGATTGATAACTCCTTAACGTTGCTTTCCTTAGAAAGCTGTTCTGGCAGCACTCTTGTTGCTGGTCTTGTTGGGTGTTACACCCCCATAGCAGCTGCGGGCAACATTGTTGTTACACTTATCCACCACTCTATTATTTATTTGGTACCAAGTAGTTTTGATGATTGTGCTTTATAATACAATTTAAGATCTGGTACAGCTAGTCCAGCTCATTTTAAAGATGAGGAAACTGAAGCAAACAGGGTTAAATGACTTGTGACCCTGGGGTCACACAACTAGTAAGTGTCTGAAGCCATATTTGAACTTAGGAATGTGAGTCTTTTTAACTTCAGGCCTGGCATTCTATCTACTTCACCATCTAACTGCCCTTCCAATGATCATTGCATGGATTGATTTCATGTCATTTGAAGATCTCAATTTCCTTTCCTCTTTGTTTTCTTATGCAGGCCTCATAAGCTAAAAGGAGCACTACTTCACCTTCCTCCTCTTAAAGGTCCTTTGAAATAAATTAAATTTCTAATTTCTAAAGCTTCCAGCTATAAGAAAGTTTTTCTTTTTCTAATTCCTCATTTTACTTTTTTAAGAAAATAATAAAATCATGATCTAATGAAAAGAGAGTTGAATTTAGTCTCAGAACTTGAATTTGGATCCCAGTGATATGACTCATTATTTGATTTAGAGCATTTTGTTTCTTTGGGCCCCAGTTTCATCAACTATAAAATCAGGGAGTTGAACTAAATGATTTCTAAGCTCCTTTTCAGCTGTAGTTGTATTATGTCTTTACTTCTTCACTGTACATAATATCTATTTTTATTGCAGCTATTTTCTATAAGTTTTATTTTCTCTTCAATTAATAGAATTGAGGGCCATTATCAGTATTGGTGTAGAAGAACTTTTAGTTTTTTCTGCATAAGAATAAACTCATTTTACATTTTTACATACCTTGAATCCATGTATGAGTAGCAGGAAAAAAACATTCGAGTCAGTGTAAGTGGACCTAGGTTCACCATTTGTGAAAAATGAGGAGGATGGAGGTTATTCTTAAACAACATTCAAAATCTAATTCCTACAAAAACCGAGTCCCATGAAAGCTTTAAAATGGAACAAGGAATGTATGTGTTCTTCTCAACAACTCTCATGTTGAATCACAACATTGTGAGTTAGCCTATTTATTACTACGTCAGTTTAATGCATGATATAACTAATATTTTCTCTGGGGGGAAAGTTTAGATGCCATTTTAAAATAATTTGTTTAGAGGACCACTCAAGATGAAAGGGCTAATGCTGATCTTGGGGTGGCTAGGACAATTAACAAAATTCCATTTTTTCTCAAATCTTTTGTCAGTACTAATCATGACAATGTCCATTCTAAGTTAGGATTTTCAGGTTCTGTGACTTCTGTGACTTCTTTCCATATTTTTGAAATAGTAGGGCAATTAACTTGTTATGACAAGTTTCTATCCTCTATTTGGGATCTTATGGCATCTAATCTATTATTTTGGGCCAAATCATTTGTACACTATGCTTGCTATCTAATACAACTTAGTGTGCATTCTTTATAGATTATCTTTGACATATTGCCTTTGCATTATCCCTGCTAATTTGTAAATTTCATCATTTGTCATATGTCAAATGTCCCATCAGAGTGGTTTCACACAATGATGACTTTAATTGCCATCACTGGTGACACATGCCAATGCCTTTTGTTTTTTGTGGAACCACATCATTTGGAATCACAGAGGTAAAAGTTTCTTCTCTTATCTTCTTAGTGATTTCTTCATGGATGAATGTAGTACAAGCACAGCTAAAACTAATTCAAGCACTTCATGTCAGCAGATTATTTGGTTCTGAAGTACTATTTATGAATTTAAGCTAAGCAATGCAAAACATTGTTAATTACTTTCACTGACAGCATAAAGGACAAGACATGTGAAAGACGTGAAGAAAAAGCCTATAGTGAATAAATAGGAATAGAAGAAATAAATGACATAGAGAAACATAAGAGGAAGAGAGGATGGGAGATAAAGGAAGCTAAAAAATAAATATGAACATAGAATGAAATCAAAAGGTAGATTGCATATAGAAAAGTGAAACTATATGGAAACTGAATTGGAAAGATTCCTACCACATTGCTTTGTTCTGATGAAGATGAGATCCTATGTTCTTCATGGCCACATTAGAATGCAAAGTCAGGAAAATGCTACCAAACCAAAAAGGCCTGAAATGGTATCTCATTGATGGCCTGGTATGCAAAGATAAGCCAAATTTAGCATGAAGAGTAATATCACATCAGGGAATAAATCTCCATAGGGGATAAATTATTTGGGCATGACAATTCAATAAAATTAAATACAGATGGTCCAAGGGTGCTCTTTAACTCAAATACAATTAAATCTAATGATATATGGCTAGAAATTCATGAAAAAGTTCATGAAAAAAGAAGTTAGGTTTCAGCTCCCCATTTAGTACTTCAAGTAGAATTAAAGGTACTTAATAATACAAAATTAGGAATGATGAGAAGAGGAAATGGCAGAAGTGATCAGTAGGTGATTCTTAGAGAAAAAAAAGTTTATAACATTTCCTGTCACTGTTACAGTACCTATTTTTCTGTGCTCCACTCCACATGTAGTGCCAAAAGTAACTGAAAGATTATAGATTTTTGGAACAAAGTGATAAGAAGTATAAATGAGGAAAATACATAGGGAAATTGACCAGTGATATTTGAAGGTAGTAGAAGGCAAGATGGAGAGAATTCATAAGAGCGCTAAAAACAAGGAAGCCTTAATTTTGACTAAAATTTGAGATTACAATATCTAGTAACAAATATCACAGTTTTATATGGGAAATTTAAATATTTTTCCCAAAGAGAAAAAAATTAGAAAAATGCAGTATTTCTTTTACTCCTGAGAAATCTATGGGGAAAAAAGTTATTGGCATCCTAAAAATTAAGTATCAGTTTGTACACTAAATAACATAGCCTAAAAAATTGGACCTATGCATCAAGTAGCAAAAAGTATATTCAGGAAAAGAGAAAAAATTCAATATATTTCTTCAGGAGAACCCATAGGTAAAAATGGCACTTAATGTGCAAATTATTAAAGCTGAAGAAATATAGATAGATACATAGGGCAGCAGAAGACTAGGATATAAAATGAACATTTTCATGCTTATAATACTACACAAGGCTATGAGAATGTGATATAAGAAAATTTTTTCATAAAAAATTTCTTATATACTCAGAGATACATTAAAAAGAGAGCGTATCTATAGGCAAAAGAATCTAACAAACAAAAGAGAAAAGAACAAAACAAAGTAGGCAGTTAAAAGGAAGGAAATGGTGAATAAATATTTCAGAGACAAAAAAATACTCCCTCATTAGTTAAAACACTAATTTGTGGTGCAAAAATACAGAGGAATACTTTCTGCAAGGGCCTTTTGTTGAATTTAACTGAATATAATTTTGGTGATTTGTGGTCATTTCTGCATTTGTCTGTTAGGTTTTGTGCTCTAATAAATTATTTTCATCAAGATATGCATTCAAAAATTTAATACAATGGATCTCTTTTATTTATTAAATGGTAATAGGAAGGGCTATGTGATTTCTACAGAAATTAGGAAGATTGGAAAAGGGATGGGTTTGTTGAGAAAGATATTGCTTTCTGCCTTGAACATGCCAAACTTGAGATGCATTTGGGACATATAATTTGAAATGTTTAATATCAACTTCATGTAACATTTAAAATCAGGAGAGAAATTGGGACTATGTTATAGATCTGGAAGCTGTATGCCAATGATACTTAAAATCTTGGGATGCAATGAAATAATCAAGATTGACAATGTAGAGAATTAAGAGAACACAGGAAAAGCTTTGGGACAGAACTACGCTTAGAGGGAATAAAATAAAGTCTGAAAAGTTGTGATCAGACAAATAAAGATAATTTAACATTATGAAAACCCAGAGAGGAGAGACAATAAAGGAGAAGAAGATGGTCAATAATGTCTAATATAAAAGAGAAATCAAGATATATTTCATATGGTTGAATCATGATTGAGAAGAAAGGTAGTCTAGGTGACAATTGTATTTTGTTACTGTTCATTTTTTCACTTCTGTCTGACTATGTGTGACCCAATTTGGATTTTTCTGGGAAAAGATACTGGGGTAGTTTGCCATTTCCTTCTCCCCCTCATTTTATAGATGAGGAAACTGAGACAAACAGGGTGAAGTGACTTACCCAGGGTCACACAGCTAGTAAGTGCCTGGAATCAGATGTGAACTCATGAAGATTGCAGGGTCTGGAAATCCCCTGTACATGGATATTCACACCCTTCCCCCTCCCAAACACTGAAGTAAGTTCAATACAGAAAAAGATTCTGGGAGCTCCAGTATGATTATAAGAGAAGTTTAATAATCATGTCAGTTACTTGCAATAGGGGCAGAATTATGGATCCCAGTGAAGAGTTTAATACTCCTCAGTCTGGTTTGGTGGCCAGATGATTCAGTGGATCCCCACAAAGACACCCAAAAAGCCTTGTGGTAATTGTAGAAGTAAGACAAATGGAGGAGGAGCTATAAAGCACCACATTATTTAACTAATGTTGTGATTTACTGTTTAATACTGGACTTGGCATCAAGGTCAATGCTGTTGGGTAGATGTCCAGACCCACAAGGTCTTATACAGGTCACTAAGGGTTTGTTATTCTTTTATCAACCAGGACCCCAAATTCTACCCCTGACAGCCACATACATATTTTCTTAATATCTTCCACAAGGTCTACACTGAGGCTCTTTTAGGGTCTTTTTGGTATAGCCAAAAGAGATGCCCCTACTTATAAGCACACACTGAAAATGCAATACAAGCACAGGTAGGAAAACGTGACGAATAAGAAAATTACCACAATTGTTACAATTTGTGAGTGGTGAAGGAAGAATCGATGGCATTTGGTGAGCTCAGTTTCTGAACTTAACTCAGTACAGGCCAGCTCAAGACTAGGTTCAGAGACAAGTAGAATCAGTTACAAAGTGGGAGAATGTATTGGAAGCTAAAGGGGAGAAGATTTGGATTAATTTCTACGGGAATCACATTAAGAGGATTAAAATAATCACCTGGCTTTATCAAAGACCCAGTTGATGTTAGATTATATACATTTGTAATATATCCCATCAATTAATTATATGACTTCTCCCAGTTCAATAAGTAAGGGAGGAGTTGGATAGTGGGAGTGATCTATCCCTGTACTTGGGGGCAAGAGATGAGTGCCAATAGGATAAGAGGTCAAAGGATTTGAGGGTAGAAAACAGCATGGAGCTGAACTCACTATCCATAGACACTGAGCCAACACTATCCATGCACTAACTTACATCTACTTGTACCAATAGCAGTACAGGGGAAATATCATTTTTAGAATTATTGTCTGAATCAGAAAATTCATGTTTTGAGTTGTGTGGAAAGGCACCTTAGAAGTCACCTGGGGTGTGTGTGTGTGTGTGTGTGTGTGTGTGTGTGTGTGTGTGTAGGTACATTTGTTAGAATACTGAAGACAATGGATATAGTCTCAGAAAAGTTTCTTAATTCATGAAATAAAGTACAGGATTACAAAGGAAGCCAATAATAGTGAGTTATCAAAATATTTTAAAAAGTTCACATACTTCAGGTTAAAAAACCCCAAACCACTTGGATCCCCTCATTTTGATGAAACTGAGTTCCAAAGAAAGGGAATTGCTTATGTAATGGAGAGATGGAAAGTAACAGAGACAGGCTTGAAATTCAGGCTCTCTGTTACACTAAATGGTGTACTCTTTCTACCACATTTTAGCTATTATTTTGTTCTACTCATTAAAAGTAAGTCATTATTGCAAAAAGGGCATATTTGTATAAGGTGTCACTATGGTGAATACTGCTTGTTAGACACATTTTAAAGGGAATTATTTAGTTTTCTCATTATTTTGTCTAAAACATTCTCATTGTCTAATATATGAAGAGAAGGAAAAAGGAGTATTAGTCAAGATCAAGCAATGCATAGGGAAAATATGTGAATGTGCAAGTTGAAGATATCTTCTCACTAGCCATGATTCATCATGTTCTGCCTCCCCACCCCCTGCAGCCATCTCCATCCTTTCTCAAAATGTGCTTCCAACCAATTACACAAAGGTATGTAGTATAGCATGAGATTTCTGTCAGCCAATCAAGAATCAAGGCTCCCTCCCTCTGTGTATTGCCAATGTACCATGAAGTTCACAAGGCTGTATCTCAGCAAAAAGCACCCTAGATTTGGTTGGAAGGAAGGTAGCATTGTTATCACCATTGCCAGTAGAGTGATTGACATATTAGGTACCTATATATAATCCAATCAATCAAACTTCAATCATTTATTCAGAAGCTACAATGTGTCAGGAGCTGAGTATATAAAAACAGAAATAAAATAGTCCAATCCTCAAGAAGTTTAGATAGTATCTTGAGAGAAAATATGTAAACACAAATATGTACAAAGTATATAGAAAATTACAAGATAATTGGGGGGTATTAGGAGCTAAGAGGTTCAGAATAGATCAGCTTTAAGGAAATGAAAGGGATTCAGATAGGAAGAGAGGGAGATCATTTCTCTTTTTTCAATTATTCTATTATTTATTTCACATTTTAGTGTTCAACTTTGATTTCCACAAGATTTTGAGTTACAGATTTTCTCCCCATTTCTACCCTCCCCCAACCCCAAGACAGCATATATTCTGATTGCCCCATTCCCCAGTCAGCCCTCCCTTCTGTCACCCCACTTCCCCACCCCCATCCCATTTCCCCTGTTTTTCCTGTAGGGCAGGATAGATTTCTATGCCTCATTCCCTATATATCTTATTTCTCAGTTGCATGCAAAAACAGCTTTTTCTTTTGAGCATCTGATTTTAAAACTTTGAGTTCCAAATTCTCTCCCCTCTTCCCTTCCTACACATCCTCCCTAAGAAGGCAAGCAATTCAACATAGGCCATACATGTATCATTATGGAAAACACTTCCACAATACTCATGTTGTGAAAGACTAGCTGTATTTCCCTCCATTGTATCCTGTCTCCCTTTATTTAATTTTCTCCCTTGACCCTATCCCTTTTCAAAAGTGTTAGGTTTTGATTACCTCCTCCCCCATCTACCCTCCCTTCTATCATCCCCCCGTTTTTATACACTTCCCCCTACTTTCCTGTGGAGTAAGATACCCAATTGAGTGTGTATGTTATTCCCTCAAGTCAAATCAATGAGAGCAAGATTCACTCATTCACCCTCAACTGCCCCCTCTTCCCTTCCAACGAACTGCTTTTTCTTGCCACTTTTATGTGAGATAATTTACCCCAGTCTATCTCTCCCTTTCTCCCTCTCTCAATATATTCCTCACTCAAATCTTAATTTTATTTTATTTTTAGATATCATCCCTTCACATGCAACTCACCCTGTGCCCTCTGTCTATATATGTATATATATAGATACATATATATATATACATATATATATGTATGTATGTATGTATGTATGTATGTATCTATCTATCTATCTATCTATCTATCTATCTATTCCCTTCAACTACCCTAATACTGAAAAAGGTCTCAAGAATTACACACATCACTTTTCCATGTAGGAATGTAAACAAAACAGTTCAACTTTAGTAAGTGTCTTATGAATTCTCTTTCTTGTTTACCTATTCATGCTTCTCTTGATTCTTGTGTTTGAAAGTCAAATTTTCTATTCAGCTCTTGTCTTTTCACTGAGAAAGCTTGAAAATCTTCTATTTTATTGAAAATCCATATTTTGCCTTGGAGCATTATACTCAGTTTTGCTGGGTAGGTGATTCTTGGTATTAATCCCGGCTCCTTTGACCTCCAGAATATCATATTCCAAGACCTTCAGTCTCTTAATATAGAAGCTGCTAGATCTTGTGTTATTCTGATTGTGTTTCCACAATATTCAAATTGTTTCTTTCTGCCTGCTTGCAGTATTTTCTCCTTGATCTGGGAGCTCTGGAATTTGGCAACAATATTCCTAGGAGTTACCTTTTGGGGATCTTTTTGAGGAGGTGATCTGTGGATTCTTTCAATTTCTATTTTAACCTCTGGCTCTAGAATATCAGGGCAGTTGTCCTTGATAATTTCTTGAAAGATGATATCTAGGCTCTTTTTTTGATCATGGCTTTCAGGTAGTCCAATAATTTTAAAATTATCTCTCCTGGAGCTATTCTCCAGGTCAGTGGTTTTTCCAATGAGATATTTCTGGTTATGTTTTATAATATCTTGATTTCTCATCAAGGCACTAGCTTCCAATTGCTCCAATCTAATCTTTAAGGTGGTATTTTCTTCAGTGGTCTTTTGGGCCTCCTTTTTTGCTTAGCTAATTTTGCCTTTCAAAGCCTTGTTCTCCTCATTGGCTTTTTGGAGCTCTTTTGCCATTTGGGTTAGTCTATTTTTTAAGGTGTTATTTTCTTTAGTATTTTTGGGTCTCCTTTAGCAAGTAGTTGACTTGTTTTTCATTTTTTTCTTGCATCATTCTCATTTCTCTTCCCAGTTTTCCTTCTATTTCTCTTAATTGCTTTTCCAAATCCTTTTTGAGCTCTTCCATGGCCTGAGACCAATTCATATTTTTCTTGGAGGCTTTTGCCGTAGGCTCTTTGACTTTGTTGACTTCTGGCTGTATGTTTTGATCTTCTTTATCACCAAAAAAAAAGATTCTAGAGTCTGAGTTTGAGTCTGATTCTGAGTCTGTGTCCTTTTTTGCTGCCTGGCCATGTTCCCAGCCAACTACTTGACCTTTGAGCTTTTTGTCAGGGTGTGACTGCTTTTAGTGTAGAGAGTGCTTTGTCCCAAGCTTTAGGGCTGTGCTACTGTTTTCAGAGCTGCTTCTACTCCACTCACAATGCAAGCTCTGCCACAGCAGTGCTCCTCCCCCCACCAAAATCCACCAACCAGGATTGCAACCCAAATCCAAGCAGGGCAAAGCAAGCGCTGCACTCCAGCTCTGGTCTGCCACTTGATTTCTCCCACCGTGTGAGCCAGAGACTCCAGAGGCAGCTGATGTCACCACCGTGTACCAGCTCTGCCACCCCCAGGGCTGCAGCCAGACCACTTTCTAATTGATCTAGTAGTTTTCCCACTAATCTGCTCCATGCTCTTTGGTGTTTGTGGGTTGAGACGTCTAGTAACTGCCACAGCTCAACTAGAAAATTAATGTATATATGTATGTGTGTATAAATTCATATATATATGCACACATGCATACACACAGGCACACAGACACATGCATTCAACAAAAAATATTTGGGAATTTTTTTTTCTCTCAACACACACAGGAAATATATATGTATATTTCTTGAAATATTTAGATCTGTCTTTACTTCCATACAGCCTGTTATATATCAAGAAATATTAACTGATCATGAGTAGGCTAAGCCAATATAATTAAAATGACAATAACACCTAAATTACTCTAAAATTCAAAACTACACTAATTGAATGATTAAAAGATTATTTTATGGAATTAGAAAAATATAAAAAAATGAAAGAACAAAAGTTCAAGAATCTCTAGGGAAATAATGAAAATAAAATATATAGGACTCCTAAGAATAACAAATCTCAAACTACACTGAAAGTAATAATCATTGAAATGATTTCATACTGCTTAAAATAGAGAATTCTATCAGTGGGGACAGATTATGTATAAAATGAATGAATACAATAAATGAAGCAAACTAATTAGGAGAGGATAACAGAAGATAAAAGATGTTTTTATTCTATAGAAGTTATTAAAAAATCAGCAAAATAAGAAATAATAAAGCAAAAATGATTTAGAAGACAGTTAATTGGGGGGGCAACTTCGTAAAACATTCTATGATGAATTTTTTATTTCCTAGATATGTAGGGATCTGACACAAAAGTTTAAGACCATTTTTTTTCAATTGATATATCATTAAAGAGTATAAAAAGGTTGTTTTAAATGTGCAAATTCTAATTAGTGCCTCCCCCTGTTAATGACTTCCTAATTATGATGCATATAGCTATATATTTGTGTGTGTACAAATATTCATATATCTTTAATTTGAATATATTTGTTTGCATGCTGTTTCCCTCAGTAGACTGTAAACTCATTGAAAGTAGATATTATATTTGGCCTATTTTTGTGTCCCCAGTGCTTAGCTCAATGCCAGGAATATATAATGCATTTTAAAATATTTATTGGTTGGTTGATTGAAATCCAAGATATTTATAGCCATCTGTGAAAAAAAACTCAGATCCTTAATAATTAGATCAATGAAATTGAAATAACTCTGATGTTCTACTGCATACTCATCAAGTTCACAAAGTTGACAAAAAAGGAAAGTGATAACTAGAAGGGCAAGGAAAAAAAAACAGGCACATTACTCTGAAATGGTATAATCCTTCAGGAAAGTAGTTGGGAACTGTGCCTTTAAAGTTATTAAAGTTTGCATACATTTTGATCAAATTATGCCACTACTAAGTCTATACCTCAAAAACAGATTAAAGAAAGAGGAAAAGGATGCCTATGCGAAAAATGTATTATAATCTCTTTTTGTATTTCAAAAATCCTGGAAAATAAGGGGTTGCCTACCAATTGGGGAATGGCTGAACAAATTATATTATATGACTGTATTGAAATATTATTGTGCTGTATGAAATGACTAAAAAGATTGCTTTGTAGAAACCTTCAAATATGTGTTTGAAAGGCTAACGAACTCTGATCAATGCAAAGACCAGCTACAAAGCCAGGGGTCTGATGATATATGTTATCCTTATCCTTACAGAACCATGATGAATTCAAGATACAAAAT